>NW_028317988.1:11135798-11291597 GCF_062004578.1 Staurois parvus | reverse complement strand
TGGATGGTAAGTGTGCATGGAGTTGTGACTTTATACACGACCTGTCTACCCAATTCCATGTGGATTTTTTGGTAATTAAGAGGAAGGCGTCATGTCCTAAATGAAAAATCCAGCTAGAAAGAGAGACCACTTATAAATATGATGTTAGGGATGCAGTTCTGGAAACAAGCACACAGAGATCTCCCCACTGGCATACTTTAGAGACATAGGACATTTTTGTTAAAGAGGATATGTGACCCCTGGCAGGGACTAGAAGCAGCAGCAGGGTCTTACTGCAGGCTCCATTAGTGGATGTAATAGCGGGAAAATGTTCCAATGGGGACACTAGTTCTGGTGACCCAGGGGACTCCAAGGAATTCCCTTAATTTGCAGAGATTTCCTCTCACTTCCTGTTTGGCTATGGGGCAGGAAGTGAAGGCAAATCTGCAATGGGACACAGATGACGAAAAAAAAAATCTGATGGGTTATTACCGGGGTGGATTTGATTTAAATCAAGTTGATTTAAATCATGATGTTTAAAGAGCAGCTGTCATCTCTGTCCCACAGCAGCTCCTCCTATGACCCGCTGTTGACTCACTTTAATGGGACGGCTGGTGATGTGGCAGGGACACAACAAGGTGAGGGATGTGGCGGCAGCAGGTGAGTGGATGCTCGCTAACAGGTGCTGCCATGATGGATCTAAAATGACAGGTGCTCTTTAAATGTAAGGCATCCGACTCATTCTTGCTGGTAGTGAGAATCTTTAATATTTGCAAACCAAATGAAGGTTTCCTTTTTAGAATAATAAGCTGTCAGGTTAGTAAAACAGAGATATCAGAACCGATTTTAGGTTAATAGGTTAATCACACATAGCTGGAGAACGACTCAGATTCTTTTATTTCATGTTTTTTTTCTCATGGTTACTGTGACATTGTGTGAATGCATCAATACAGTGCATGTGATCTCAGCTTGCAGAGCTTGGATTCATTGAATGAGTTTACCAAAAATGTAAATATTGCAGAATATGCAGCCTCATGCTACATAACTAGGCTATATTATATGCTGAATAAACTAAATTATTAATGTATCTTGAATGGAAAACTATCTTTGGATAGATTTTTACTCCAAAAGCATTTTATTAAAATAAATTTGACACTGCAGAGTGTAACTTGGACTTCCCGCCCCCTGCTCTATGGCAGCTCAGACAAATTGTAAACATTCTGCATTTTGAAGAAATATAGAGAATAAAGGGCTGCAGATAGACAGGTGCAACTTATGTAGGAGGATTTGTTTCATCTCTGTGCATCATCTGAGGTCATTCACTTCACTGTGTATATGTAAGGGTTTACAACCACTTGCAACAGTACCTTTTCTTTCTACAGCCCTTTTTGTTTTGCTGTTGTATCATTGTCTCTTTTTTGTTCTTATATCTTTTTCGTTCTTATATCTTTTTCTGAAAAATACTTTTCCTTTTTTTTCTTTTTCCTTTATTAAACAAAATTTTAAAATTGTTAAGCTTATCTCTAATGCACTATACCAGAGCTTAAGGCATTCCTGTATCTTTTTTTTTTTTATCCTTTTATTTTTATTCATCATTTTTGCAATAACAGAACAAAAGTTCCATGTATTCAAGTTTCAACAGAAGAGTAATATACAATTTAAAAACAAAAAAAGAATAGGAAAAACAAAACAAAAAACAAGACACTTTACATACCCAGTGTGATTTGTCAGGTCTCACATTAGAAATTTACGACAGACATTTGCATACAAAATACTATGATTAGATCATGCAGAACAAGGTAATATTTGTCGTACTCCAAAAGAGATGGATTAACCGCTTCCTATAGCATAACTGAGACCTTGTAGGTCCAAATGATTTCTATAGCAGTTGCAACCCAGATATTGCATTCAACCTTCAATAAACATTTTAAAATTCTCCCTTGAATACCAGTTGTAGTTCGTGTCTCTGAAAAGCACTGCTATTAATGTGTAGATCTCCGAAATATCCCTGTCTGTGTGACAGCCTGTATTACAGACTTTTCTTAACTTGTTACAGTAGATATTGTGAATGCATGTTGCCATATGGTGGCAGCGATTTGTGTGTGTAAAGGGTTAATTCTGGAGTTAACCGAATCCTAGTGTTGATAGCTCTCAGACAGCTGGAAAATCTATGTACAGGATGAGGCTGAGTGTGTCATTGTCACACACCCTGCTGGCCCCACCCACCAGACATGATTTGCCCGCATTGCTTAGAGGAGCAGAGAGATCCGGTAAATCTATTACAGATATTACAGGTGTGTAATGAAAAAGTGTTTTGCATATTTTTATTAGCATGTCGATTAGGGGGAAAAGGAAAAACTAGGGAAGGCAAAACATGAGCACATTAAACTTTAGTTTCAATGAATGATTTGTAACTTGTTAGACTGCAGCTTAGTACAGTACTGTGTACATGAATAAATCATTATAATACAAAGCTTTCTCTATTTCAGATGACGTTTTGCAAAATGTTCAGAGCACTTCGGGGATGGCTCTCATCCTTTATCTAAAGACTATGGTTCCGAAGACTGAAAAACTTGCCAAACATGTAAGTTTTAGCCTTAAAGTACAACTTTACTGTAGCTGTCCTTTACAGCCCCCCTCACCCTCAGTGTAACCTACAGAGAATACCGGTTACCTTCTGCCTTACTCTAGATACCTTTACTGTGTGGCTCTGCCTGATCCTGCAAATGTATTGCTGGCCTTGTTTATTGCTCTTGCCAAAAATGACCATGGCTGATCCTTATTCGGAGAGAGCACGCCCGTTCAGAGTAGTATGAACCCAGCCATACTCACAAATGAGGCCACAGGGAATAAGCCTGTTTAGTTATACTTTTGTTTTAAATCTGTAACAAACCTGAGCAATTCAGACTGAGCAAAGGATAAAGCAGAAGTTACATCAGACCAAACTGCCTATCACTATGATCAAAAGATCTAGAAAAATAAGTAATTAAAGCTCATCATTTCCCATAAAAGGAAACCTTACCTCTTGAGCATGTAGCTTGTAGCATGAAGAATGGTCATTTACACCAGCCTTTCTCCAGCAGGGTGCCTTGAGGTTTTTTCAGGGGTGCCTTGGCAAAAGCCAGCAGGTGGACCAAGCCTGTCTTTTAGTTACACAAAGCCACAGGTTTTTATTGTGCACCATTACGAACTTCTAGCCACCAGTATCCTGACAACCAGTGACATCAGTTGAAAAGGAGGATATCAGCTGCCTGCACAACATCCTTGTTTGACCCTCCCCCGCCCCTCTCCATCAGTGCTGGGGTCACATTAGCTCACTTATGGAGTAAAACTGAGGGAGAAGAGAAACACTGAAATACTAGTCAGGACCAGTGTGAAAAAGTGTATTTAGGATAGGGTTCCTCGGGACTGTCCATATTTTTAAAGGGTGCCTTGGGACAGTCCATAATTTTAAAGGGTGCCTTGGGACTGTCCATAATTCTAAAAGGTGCCTTGGGACTGTCCATAATTTGAAAGGGTGCCTCGGGACTGTCCATAATTTTAGAGGGTGCCTCGGGACTGTCCATAATTTTAGAGGGTGCCTCGGGACTGTCCATAATTTTAGAGGGTGCCTCGGGACTGTCCATAATTTTAGAGGGTGCCTCGGGACTGTCCATAATTTTAGAGGGTGCCTCGGGACTGTCCATAATTTTAGAGGGTGCCTCGGGACTGTCCATAATTTTAGAGGGTGCCTCGGGACTGTCCATAATTTTAGAGGGTGCCTCGGGACTGCCCATAATTTTAGAGGGTGCCTCGGGACTGCCCATAATTTTAGAGGGTGCCTCGGGACTGCCCATAATTTTAGAGGGTGCCTCGGGACTGCCCATAATTTTAGAGGGTGCCTCGGGACTGCCCATAATTTTAGAGGGTGCCTCGGGACTGCCCATAATTTTAGAGGGTGCCTCGGGACTGCCCATAATTTTAGAGGGTGCCTCGGGACTGCCCATAATTTTAGAGGGTGCCTCGGGACTGCCCATAATTTTAGAGGGTGCCTCGGGACTGCCCATAATTTTAGAGGGTGCCTCGGGACTGCCCATAATTTTAGAGGGTGCCTCGGGACTGCCCATAATTTTAGAGGGTGCCTCGGGACTGCCCATAATTTTAGAGGGTGCCTCGGGACTGCCCATAATTTTAGAGGGTGCCTCGGGACTGTCCATAATTTTAGAGGGTGCCTCGGGACTGTCCATAATTTTAGAGGGTGCCTCGGGACTGTCCATAATTTTAGAGGGTGCCTCGGGACTGTCCATAATTTTAGAGGGTGCCTCGGGACTGTCCATAATTTTAGAGGGTGCCTCGGGACTGTCCATAATTTTAGAGGGTGCCTCGGGACTGTCCATAATTTTAGAGGGTGCCTCGGGACTGTCCATAATTTTAGAGGGTGCCTCGGGACTGTCCATAATTTTAGAGGGTGCCTCGGGACTGTCCATAATTTTAGAGGGTGCCTCGGGACTGTCCATAATTTTAGAGGGTGCCTCGGGACTGTCCATAATTTTAGAGGGTGCCTCGGGACTGTCCATAATTTTAGAAGGTGCCTCGGGACTGTCCATAATTTTAGAGGGCGCCTTGAAATTGTCCATAATTTTAAAGGGTGCCTTGACTGAAAAAAGGTTGAGAAACACTGATATACACAATCCCCTAAACCTCCCCTCCCTGAATCGTGGAGTGCTTCCTCTGGATGAAATGTATAATCTTTTGAATTCAATAAAGCCATGCAAAGCTGCATTATCCATTGACTGGGATTGCAGTACATAACTACGGCCACCACAGCAGAAGGACTGTGCACAGCCGCGCCGATGATGCCTTCTCCTTTCCCCCTTGTAGACAAACTGCACTTCTCCTGCCCAAGTCTGTACCTTCATATGGACCTGAGGCAGGGGTAAACATTGATAGAGCATATGCATTACATCTGTGATGCAGTAATTGTAAATGCAATGTTCTGTGGGCTTTAATGCAAAAAGTAGTCAGTGCACTTTAGTCATAAGATCATTCTTGCAGCATTTAGTTCTTTTTTTGCAAAAGGTGAACTTAGCCTTTAAAGCAGAACTCAGAGAAATTTTTTGCTTTCCCATGCAGTGCAGCTGTGTCTGCACTGCATGGTTTAACTGTTCGTTTTGTCCAGGGGCGCACAGAAAGGCTATACGAACCCAATCCTTTGATCCTCCAGAAAACAGTGCTCGCCCATGTCCAGCGGTGGACTGTTCCTGCCGTCCTCACGTCCAGAGCCCGTCTATAGGCATGATGATGTCAAGAACAGTCCATGGATGAGGCCGCTAGCATGAGAAGGGGCAGGAGTGTCAGGGACTGGTTCTGCACTCAGAGGATTGACTGATTGGGTAAGTGTCCACTCTCCTCACCCCTAGACAAAAACGAGCAGTTAACTCATGCAGTGTGAACACAGCCCCACAGCTTGGGAAGAAAACATTTCCTGGAATTCTTTTTTTAAGCCTCCATATTGTTAATACTGCCTAGCAGGTCCAAAAGGTATAAGGTGGTGGGGACAAACTCTGCAATTATTCATGAATTGGCCAGGTTTTTTACATGCATTGTATTCCATACGTAAAGCTATAACATTACAGTTCCTCCATGAAATCAAACAAACCTTTCACATTTACATTGGGTGCAATAAAAAGAACATGTAAAAGGGAATAAAGTATATAGAATCTGCTCCTTAGATAGGTTAACACTTCACCATTTCCTTCTATTATCTTATTACTCTCATTTTATCATTGTATTAACACCTAAAGTGAACAAATTTGTTTACCAATTTGGGAGCCTTCAATCAATTTTAGGAAACTAACAGACCTACAGGAAATGTCCCACTGACATCTGTAAAAGAACATTTTTTTTTCTTTTTAATGCTATCTCCCATGCCTATGTGATTGGCACTCTTTTTGTTTCCAGTAATAAGCCTGTTGATAGTAGTTTAACATTAGGAACATTTTATAGGTGAATGACATGGTCCTGATGTCTGTGGATTCATCAGATGCTCCGGATTGGTTTATCTGCTGCTGTAGTTCATTGTGTAAGGATCTTCCAGACAATGTGTTGCTCTTCCTGTGTCAAGGGGCCCTGACTATGCTGGACTGGAGAAATGGTGGTTTAGGCCCAGGAGGGGAGACACTGCTTCTAAACCTGCTTAGAGTTCTGCTGTCTCTTAGTTCACGGTAGGTATGCTTCTTTTTACTGAGGTAATTTTAAGTATATAAAAACTATGAGAGATCTTGTTATACAGGACATTGCTATTTGTGTCATGTTTCATTACTTTGTGACTAGTAAGTGCTAGCTCCTGAGCAATTCCACCAAACTCCAAACAGCTTTAGCTCAGTTCTCTGAGCTTGGTCCTTTACTATTAATCAAAGCCAGCCATAGACAAATTGAATCTCAGCCAGTTCAGCAGGGATCGTCCGAGATTCAAACCAAGTATGGGCAGGCTGAATGTACCCAAGTTTATCAATCAACTTGGGAACAACCAGCCTGTTGGGTTTTACATGCGATTATTGCTAGCAGCTATTATAGCCACTAGTAGTAATCGTTGTGTTCTCACGGCGCGGGACGGCCTGCCGGGAGAACACATTGGTTCCGCAAGGGGGGATTCCCCCATCAATACTGACCAATGGTTGCAGGAAAGAAAATCGCACCGCCTATGGCTAGCTTAAGCAGACGGGCTGATAGAATTGTTAGTTGCATCCTCTAAATCCCCCTTCCCCACAGGAACAAAACACAAAATGTGTGAGGTTATAGCTTGTTTGGGCAGCACAGTAATTAAGTGGTTAGCACGCGTGTCTTGTAGCACTGGGGTCGTTGGTTCGTATACAACCAGGACATAGATTTTACATGTTCTCCCTGTGATTGTCTGGGTACACAGTTTTCCTCCCACACGCCAAAGATATGCTGGTAGGTTATTTAGCTAATGTCTAAATCGGTCCTAGTATGCCTGTTTGGGTTCAGAAATCCCAGCTGAAGCCTCCTATGGCAAACTCTGGTAACATTCTGAGTGGCTAATGCAGTTCTGGTACTCATTTCAGGCATGGAGGAAAGAAGTGCACTGGAGATTGCAAAGTTAGTAGATATGCCTCCCCACCCATGCCTGTGGTCGTCATGTCTGTTTTAATTCCTTGTACAGACTGTTAAGTTCATGCTAGGGATCTACCCACCCACTCTTATTATGGCCTTGTCTTAACGTTTGGTTACTTCTGTCGTTGGCCTGAGAGAGTTCTCATATGCTTTGTGCCAGTTATGGATTCTTTGTAGAAACAAATGTTTGGAGCACTGCTTGTATGAAATGCTGAGCTCAGAACCTGTCTGGACCATGGCTGAGGTGAAGGTAGGTTGTCTCACTAGGATACTCCGCAAGAGTGAAGACTGCTCAGGTTATTAAACTGTATCCTCCTTTACTCTGAAGTACTGTGAATGGTAATTGTGTGCCCACTGCAAGGGACTTGGTGAATAATTGTAATAATTTCTTATGTCCAATATTCTGCTTTTTTCTTCACTGTGGAGTTCTTCTTAAAGGGTCTTTCTGTTTATCCATATTCCCTTTTGAACTTCTTATTGGTAGGGTTGCACCTATATGGTTTTTTTTAACGGCGAGTACAAGTATCGATACTTAAGTGCTTAAGTACTTGCCAATACCGATTACTGATACCTTTTTGTGGTGCGATCTGAGCCCATCCAGAATGAATGGGCTCAAATCTCACTGCAAAGAATCACATGTGATTTGAACAGGAATGTGGTGCGATTTTTGTCCGATTGCATGCGGTTTCCCGCACTGCTCCTGTGTGATCCCAGGCTGAAGTCACTATGACAAGCCTGCGTTCACACAGGAGTGGAGGGGGAAACCGCATGTGATTTGGACAGGAATCGCACCGCATTCCTGTTCATATCACATGCAATTCTTTACAGTGCAATTTGATCCAGTTCATTTTGAATGGGCTCAAATCACACCACAAAGGTATCAGTTTCAGGTAATCTTGCAAATGATTAGTATCTGCACTGATACAGATACCAGTATTGGTGGAATCCTAGTTAATGGTATAATTTCCTGCAGGATTTGGAAGTCCATATCATTTACTAGAATTTAGTCCCCTTACCAGTGGCAGCCTGAGTCTGGCATGTTTTTTTTCTATGGCTTTTTAAACAAAAGCTTTTCAAGCTGCTTGATACCAACACATAATTCCACTAGTTAATGGTCTGTTAACTTTTACAAACCACTAATTCCTCAATATCTGTATAACTGAACAACAGTGTTTGCTAGGAAGCATAAGGCTTCTGTCCCAGCTATAAAAATCAAGCCAGAGACTGGCTGCAATGCTGCAAATAACCATACTTAAAGCAGAACTTCACCCTAAAAGGGAATTCCGCTTTATGTCCTCCTCCATGTTAAGAAGCTTTTTTATGGGGGGGGGGAGCAGGTACCTAGTTTTGTAAGTTACCCACTTCTACATGTGCTGAAATCACCTAGGCAACCCCCCCCCCACCCCCTGGCAACCTCCTGGAACACATCACAGGTCTCAGGAGGCCGCGGAACCATTCACACAGCTTAGCTCGAATCAGGTAAGTGTCCTTTTATTTAAAAGCCAGCAGCTACAGTATTTATATACTAGTTTTTTCAAACGGACTGAAGAAATGATTTAAAGTACAACTAAAGGCAAAACTTTTTTTTTTTGTGTTGGACAGAGTTGAGATGGATTAGAACCCCTGCCAGTTGTTATTGCTATCTTTGCCCCATTAGGGAAGGTTCACCCTCTCTATTTGTCATGTTTACTATTTTCATTAAAAGTGAAAGTAAAAGAAAATCCCAAATTTTTAGTTATTCCCAGAAAAGTAAGAGAAAATAAATCTTCCAATAAGAACACTAGCCTGGGGGCCCCTAGGGATTCCCTTAATTTGCAGGTATTGAGCCTGGCTATGGGATGGGAAATGAAGGGAATTCTCCCCAATGGGACATAGTTGGCGAAAAATAAACTGATAGAGGTTATAACCCTCCCTAACTCTATCCAAAATGAAAAAAAAAGTTTTGCCTATAGTTCTACTTTAAGGATTTCTGCAATTTATCTCATGTAATTATGTCTGTATATACAGTGGGTAAAATAAGTATTGAACACATCACCATATTTCTCAGTAAATGTTTCTAAAGGTGCTATTGACATGAAATGTTCACCACATATTAGTAACAACCCATGCTATCCATACATACAAGGAAACCAAAACAAATAAGTTCAGAAATTAAGCTATGTGTAATAAAATGGAATGACACAGGGAAAAAGTATTGAACATGCTAACTGAAATTTATTTACCTGTAATACTTTGTACAAAATCCTTTGTTAGTGATGAAAGATGCCTCTTGTATGAAGAAACTAGTCATATGCTTTGCTCAGGTGTGATTTTGGCCATTCTTTCACACAAACAGTCTTCAAATCTTGAAGGTTCCGTGGGCCTCTTCTTTAGTTATTTCCAAAGATTTTCTATTGGATTCAAGTCAGGTGATTGTCTGGGCCATTCTCTTAGCGTTATTTTCTTTCTTTGAAACCAATTGAGTTTCCTTGGCTTTGTGTTTGAGATCATCGTCTTGCTGAACTGTCCACCCTCGTTTCCTCTTCATCATCCTGGTAGATGGCAGCACATTTTTTATCAGGAATGTCTTTTTTCATTCATCTTTCCTTCAATGATACGCAGTTTGCCAGTACCGTATGCTGAAAAACATCCCCATACCATGTGCCTACTTTCAAACTTCACTGTTAATATGGTGTTTTTGGGGTGATGTGCAGTGCCATTGACCTCCAAACATGGTGTATATTATGGTATCCAAAGAGTTCAGTTTTGGCCTCATCCAACCAGACTATATTCTCCCAGCATTTCACAGGCTTGTCTAAATGCTGTGCAGCAAACGCGAGCTTCAACATGCTTTTTCTTCAGCAGTTGAGTCCTGCGTGGTGAGCGTGGATACAGGCCATGGCGGTTGAGTGCATTGCTTATTGTTTTCTTTGAAACAATTGTACCTTCTAATTCTAGGTCTTTCTGAAGCTCTCCACAAGTGGTCTTTGGCTCTTGGACAACTCTTTCACTCCCCTTTCAGAAAACTTGTGAGGAGCACTGGTTGTGGCCGGTTTATGGTGAAATGATGTTCTTTCCACTTCCAGATTATGGCCCCAACAGTGCTCACTGGAACATTATGAAGTTTAGAAATCCCTCTGTAACCAATGCCATCAGTATGTTTTGCAACAATAAGGTTGTGAAGGTCTTGAGAGAGCTCTTTGCTTTTACCCATCATGAGATGTTTCTTGTATGACACCTTGGTAATGAGACACCTTTTTATAGGCTGTCATTGACAAGGGGCAGAATTGCTTTCTAATTACTGATAGATTTTAGCTGTTGTCTTGGCTTTCCATGCCTTTTTGCTCCTCCCTTTCTTCATGTGTTCGAAACTTTTTCCCTGTGTCATTTCATTTTCTTACACGTAACTTCTTAACTTAACGTCATACATTTCTGAACTTGTTTGTTTTGGTTTCTTTGGGTTGCATGAGTTGTTACTGACACGTGGTGAAATTGAATGTCAATAGCACCTTTAGAAATATATTTACAGAGAAAAATGGTGGTGTGTTCAATACTTATTTTACCCGCTGTAAGTGTATATTCTGATGTTCACTTTTACGACTAAATAAATAAATTTTAAAATGAAAAAAATATCTATTAACTTATTTTGGTACTGGCACTGGTCAGTATTTGTTTTCTCTCTTCTCTTACTAGTAGCATCACAGTCTGTTTTAGTCTATTCCTACATGTCACATTGATGTTTATATTTTAGCCTGAGGGAGTCCAGCACGGCCTTGTGTCTGTCCCGTATCTTAGCCCTGTGGACAAGCTCAGCTCTAGACTCTCTACACACCTGTTCCAAGGATCTGCGAGAATGTCTCAATGGCAGCTCAAGTACCATGTGCAGCCTTCTAGAATATGTGTACGTAAACTGGGAACACCCCTTGGATGCTGTCCGACATCAAACCAAGCAGATCTTCAGGAACATTCTCCAAATCCACCACAAAGCTGTGATCGTGATGTCCAATGGAGAAGTAGACTCGTTTCTTTGTCAGCTTACTCATAAATTACTGAGTCTGGAGTGGCACTCAAAGGGGAAGTATGCCTCACTGGCCTGTCTTGTGGAATGTGTTGGAACTGAACAGATCTTGTTTGTAGATCATATGATCCCAGAACAGATCCTGGATGTCATGTGGGACCAATCCTTTGCTCCGTATGCTGCTAACCTTTTGGAAGCCATGTTTGTCAACCACAAAAAGCAACTTCTGGCCAATGAAGAAAGCTGTTGGATTGAGCGCTGGCAAAGTGTCTGGGTCTTCCCTCTTCTCAGACGTCTCTGTGAAGAACACGTTACTCAGACTACATACATCATTGATTATTATTTGCCGAAGTTGCTGAAATGTAACCCTGAGAGTTTAACCTACATGATAGACCACCTACAGTCCTCTGCAGCCATCAGCGTGGGTAAGTTGTATTCTATGTGTTTGTATTATTGTTGAAAGATAAAATAAATAAACCATCCATTGTGCGAGAGTGAACATGTCAGGACAGAAATATAGATCAATAGGTTCACTTTAAAGCACACTCATATATTTACTTTCCTGCATTTCCCTGACACCATTCAGCCACTATTAGTAAAAGAAAAGCCTTGGCTATGAGGGGCTGGAGTAGAGGTTTTTGTAGGTTTGTTGGCATCCTTGTGACAATTCTGATAAGCGTAATGCCGACAAAGGGAGAGAGTTGCATTCTCCCCATACTCTCCTCTATGCTGCAGCATCCATGTGATGCTGCAGCTGTCCCACTTCGGCTCTAAAAGCAAGAACTGAGCGATCGCATGACCGCTGATCTCTCAGTTTTCCATTTGCTCCGAGCAGAGAACAGTGACTGTCCACTGCATTCTACTCCTCCAGTGCTCACCGGAGCAGAGCACTGGGCCAGGAAAGGGATGGGCTTAGCTGGCTCTGGCTCTCAGCAATGTGCTTGAGGGGTGGGCCAGCTGTCAATCAGGCAGTCTGTTGGATCTCGACAATATTTCCGTGATCTTTCTAGAGCCAGGCAATTTTCTGCCTCATCAGCTGATAGCGGGCAATAAAAGGGGAAGAGACGCAACCAGGTAGACAAAACTAAAACAACACAAACCATAGATGCAAGGTCATGTTATATGAAAAAGTTCCATATAGTCCGTTCACTAGGGCAAGCTTAATCCAATAAGCAGACTCTGTATGTAATATCCAACAGAAAAGAATAAATGGGAAAACCCCTCTAAGTTCTGACTTTTGGTGTTTTAATGAATTATAAGAATGCCAAATGGTCTGACTCACATAGTGATAAAAAAGACAAGCTCATCACAAAAGAGATGTACAGGATGCCAGAGATGATGTCCACCACAGTAATGCCGGGGTCTACTGCCACAAAAGGAGATGTGTAAGGAAGTCAGCCTGAATCCTCCAAAATGGTGCTGGAATGCAGTGTGGCCTTCAGTGTCTGCGGGATAATGTCACCAGGACTGGTCAGAACACCGACACGTTTCAGAGCATGCTCCGTTCTGACTATAGGCATGCATGCTCCTTCATCAAGCTAAAGAGACCTAAGGGATGAGCCTCTTTTATATAGACTTTCTGACATGGGACAACGCCCAGCAAGAACCAAAACTACATAATATGGTGTAAACACAAATAAAAATCCAAATGCAATTATCAATGCTAAAAAACTCTTAGAAGATCAGAAAAGAATAATGAATAAATTACAAGAAAATATATATACTACATTTCATATACAAATAAAAAAAATGGAAATAGTTCATCCAAAAAAAAGCGATGTAAAAAAATGAGACAAAGATAAATCATTTCAGAACTTTTTCCACCTTTAATTTGACCTATAAACTGTACAGTTTAATTGAAAAACAAACTTAAATCTTTTACGGGTGGGGGGGTGGGGGAGTAAACCTAAAAAAAAAAAAAAATGTGGTTGCATAAGTGTGCACACCCTCTTATAACTGGAGATGCAGCTGTGTTCAGAATTAAGCAATCCCATTCAAAATCATGTTAAATAGGAGTAAGTACACACCTGCCATCATTTAAAGTGCTTCTGATTAACCCCAAATAAAGTTCAGCTGTTGTAGTAGGTCATTCCGGACATTTTCTTAATCACATCTTACAGCAAAAGCCATGGTTCGCAGAGAGCTTCTAAAGCATCAGAAGGATCTCATTGTTAAAAGGTATCAGTCAGAAGAAGGGTAGAAAAGAATTTCCAAGGCATTAGATATGCTATGGAACACAGTGAAGACAGTCCTCATCAAGTAGAGAAAATATGGCCCAACAGTGACATTACCAAGAACTGGACGTCCCTCCAAAATTGTTGAAAAGATGAAAAGAAAACTGGTCTGGGAGGCTGCCAAGAGGCCTACAGCAACATTAAAGGAGCTGCAGGAATATTATTATTATTATAATACAGGATTTATATAGTACCAACAGTTTGCGTAGCGCTTTACAAAATGAAGGTAGACATAATTACAATACAAGTTGGTACAAGAGGAAACAGAGGGCCCTGCTGATTAGGGATATCTGGCAAGTACTAGCTGTGTGGTACATGTGATAATCTCCCGTATTCTTCATATGTCTGGGCTATGGGGTAGAGTGGCAAGACGGAAGCCTTTTCTTACAAAGAAAAACATTCAAGCCTGGCTAAATTTTGCAAAAACACATTTGAGGTCTCCCAAAAGCATGTGGGGAAATATGTTATGGTCTGATGAAACCAAGGTTGAACTTTTTGGCCATAATTCCAAAAGATATGTTTGGCGCAAAAACCACACTGCACATCACCAAAAGAACACAATACCCACAGTGAAGCATGGTGGTGGAAGCATCATGCTTTGGGGCTGTTTTTCTTCAGCTGGAACTGTGGCTTTAATCAAGGTAGATGGAATTAAGAACATTTCAAAATACCAGTCAATATTGGCACAAAACCTTCAGGCTTCTGCTGGAAAGCTGAACATGAAGAGAAACTTCATCTTTCAGCATGACAACGACCCAAAGCATACATCCAAATCAACAAAGGAATGGCTTCAGCAGAAGAAGATGAAAGTTTTGGAATGGCCCAGCCAGAGCCGAGACCTGAATCTGATCGAAAATCTGAAGAGGGCTGTGCACATTAGATGCCCTCGCAATCTGACAGATTTGGAGTGTTTTTGCAAGGAAGAGCGGGCAAATATTGCCAAGTCAAGATGTGCCATGCTGATAAACTCATATCCAAGAAGACTGAGTGCTGGAAGCAAATCAAAAGGTGCTTCAACAAAGTATTAGTTTAAAGGTGTGCACACTTATGCAACCATATTATTTTAGTTTTTTATTTTTACTTCCCTCCACCTAAAAGATTTTAGTTTGTTGTTCAACTGAGTTGTGCAGTTTATAGCTCCCATTAAAGGTGGAAAAAGTTTTGAAATGATTTATCTTTGTCTAATTTTTTTACATCACAGAAACCTGACATTTTAACAGGGGCGTGTAGACTTTTTATATGCACTGTATGTGTCTTGTGAAGTGTACTTAGTATTGACGTATGGATTAAGTCTAATTGCAGTATTCTATTATAAAGTAAAAAAGGTACCTGCAAGTAATGGTATAAAAAAAGTATTAATTTCATGTAAGGAAAAATGAATAAGAAGTTATATACTCTAATAAAGAAAAGTTGTGTCAGAGGGGAGCTTAAAGGATGGTGGCCACCTCTAATTCCTCATTGAGGCCACCAGAAGAGAGGGTTTCGAGGCAATAGATCCAGAAAGTGTCTCTCTGGCAGAGCTTATGAAAACGTCCCGCCTCGGGGAGACTCCTAGACATGCTCTTGATGACCCACACCCACAATCCATAGGTAGATGAAAGTGGCTCGGTACATTATGTTTTATCTTTTCCATCCTCAATGGCCTGATGGTGTGACCAACAAATAATGTTAATTAAGAGCAGGGTGGATTTGATTTAAATCAAACTGATTTAAATCACGATTTAAATCACTAGTCAGTAAGGCTTGATTTAAATCCTAGTTTTCTACATAAAGACTAATTCTTGCTGGTATAACTTTAATATGCAAGTAGATGAAGATTTTTAGAATAACAACTTTTCATATTAGTTTTTTTATCCCCAGTTTAATAGGTTAATCATTCATATTTGGACAACTTTTCTGTTGTATTTAGGAAGGAGAAAAAAAATCATTACTGTATTTTCCGGTGTATAAGACGACTTTTTACCCCTTGAAAATCTTCTCAAAAGTCGGGGGTCGTCTTATACGCCGGTAACGGCATGCTGACACTTTTTAGGGGGGGCGGCGCGGTGCCGCCACCGCCCCCCCCCCCTTCCAACAGAAGGGACACTAAGTACAGGGGTGGGCAGGGGCTGCTGTCTCTTACCTGGCTCCGGTCCCACGACGATCCGGTCCAGGAAGCGCAGCTGCTCCTTCCTTCGGTTCGTCCACTGGATGTTCGCGCTGCTGCTCGGCTCCGCCTCCTCACCGGTGATTGGTCGCCAGAACTGTAGCTCAGGAAAGGCACACAGGCGGCCAATCACTGGCGAGGAGGCGGAGCTGAGCGGCCCCGCGAAAATCGAGTGGAGATGCAGGTAAGTGTGCCGTGCTTATGTGCTGCTGCAACCACATATGCTGGCTGCAGCAGCACCGTACTAAAACAGGGATCAGCAAGTGTCAGTGGGAGGAATAGTGCCCCATCATTGGTGTCACTGACACCAACGATGGGGCACTTTTCCTCCCCCCCACTGACACCAACGATGGGGCACTATTCCTCCCCCCCCCCCACTGACACCAATGATGGGGCACTATTCCTCCCCCCCACTGACACCAACGATGGGGCACTATTCCACCCCCCACTGACAACAATGATGGGGCACTATTCCACCCCCCACTGACACCAATAATGGGATACTTTTCCTCCCCCCCCACTGACACCAACGATGGGGCACTATTCCTCCCCCCCCCACTGACACCAATGATGGGTACTATTCCTCCCACTGACACCAAAGATGGAGCACTATTCCACTGACACCAATGATGGGGTGCTATTCCCCCCAATGATACTAATGATGGGGCACTATTCCTCCCACTGATACCAATGATGGGACACTATTCCTCCCACTGACACCAATGATGGGACACTATTCCTCCCACTGATACCAATGATGGGGCACTATTCCTGCCACTGACACCAATGATGGGGCACTATTCCTTCCACTGACAACAATGATGGGGCACTATTCCTTCCACTGACAACAATGATGGGGCACTATTCCTGCCACTGATACTAATGATGGGGCGCTATTCCTGCCACTGATACTAATGATAGGGCACTATTCCTGCCACTGATACCAATGATGGGGCACTTTTCCTCCCACTGACACCAATGATGGGGCACTATTCCTCCCACTGATACCAATGATGGGGCACTATTCCTCCCACTAATACCAATGATGGGGCACTATTCCTCCCACTGACACCACGATTCTTCCCACTGGTGTGCATTGGAAGAGGGGTAGTCTTATACGGCGAGTATAGCCCAAACACTACATTTTAAACAGGAAAAGTAGGGGGTCGTCTTATACGCCCAGTCGTCTTATACGCCGGAAAATACGGTACCTTAATAATAACAATTTAAATAGATTTATTCAACTGAAACAATAACATTCCAGCATATGTTATTTGCTTAAACAAACATCCATGTTTGTTAACTAATTTGGCTAAACAAAATCTATATATTTTAAGAAACGTAGACTGTCAGCCCCTTCCTCCTCACACTTAGTTTCACTTTCTTCTTGTGCAGATCTATTCCACTCCAAACAATCAGAAAAATATTGTTTCTATTCTATTCACTGAACTTCTTGAAACTTAGCACTGAAGGGGTTGATTCTGTATTCATAGGTTTGTAGAAGTTAGGATTAAGGTCTTTTTCTTAACTCTGTTCACGTTATAACATTTTTGCTGTGAAGAAGAGGCATGTGATCTCCGCTGAGTCAAATTCAGTTTTGAGAACTGCAAAAGTAAACCAATCATCTGTGATAATATCTTGTAGGCAGAGAAAAATAATCTTACAAAAACCTCTGGAATGTTGGTTATGTGTTAGAGAAGACACTGGTAGCGATGAGGCAGAACACTGACTTTACTTGTGTGGCTTAAGTTGCAAACATACAAAGCATTTCAGCAGACATCTTGCTTCATGAAGAGAGGAGGAAGAGGAAGAGAGTGAAAACCAACAAGTTTTACACATATGCACAACTAGTAACCTTAGTGTACAGTGCCATCTACTGGTCAAGTGATATTAACACACAATACTATATAGTTCATGCTGTTGTATCTCCAACATGGAAGAGCATGACATTGTGAATGGATTCATGGAATTTATTTGCCAAAAAAATTAAACATATACAGCCTTATTCTACATAATTAAAAAACTAATCTTTATTTCATGATGGAATAACCTTTGGATGGTAATATATTTTCCTCAAAAAGCATTTTATTTAAAAAAATCCGTTTTTTTTTTTTTTTTTTTTTAAATCATTGATTTTTATCCACCCTGACTAAGAGTATACAACATATTCTGATGAGCACTTATAAAAATCGATTGTGTATGTTTTACCTTTGGCAACAAACTCTGTTTGTCCATACTGGACAAAAGAGCAAATGCTTTTACAGAAAAGCCAAAGTAAGTGTTTTCTTGTGACCCAAAAGAAAGGTATGGCAAAAAAATGTTTTTGTTCTCGTTTTTGCATACCTTTTTAAAGCCTTTCACCTTTAAATAAAATCTCTCCAGTGTCGCCTCCTATATTTCTTTTTCAGCTAGTGCACTTCAAGAGCTTTTTCCCTCCAGATACATGTGTTAACAGTGTGCATTTGACATGCAGTGTGAAGGCCCCCATTCATTTACCTTGCACCGGAAAGTAAAGCAAAATGCATGAAAATGTACTGTACATTGTTTATTAGTTCTCTGTAATTCGACTGTATGCATGCATATTGGCATGAAAGAATAATTCTATGTGACCCCTGGGGTCATTCATCTGAAGGTAGCAGAATTATTCCCATTCAGATAATTGAACTGTATTGTTTGTGGTGTCATCTTGGATTCATGTTGAAGTAAATATGAGCCTTGTTCTGCCAATAAAATACTGAACAGTCTTTAAATAGAGTGATTAATAAAAATGTATTTACATTTGTTTAAAACTTGTAGGTTCTGTCAGTAACCGAGGGGCTCTGGGAGCTCTTATGGCGTGTCTGAGGACAGCTCGGGCGCATGGACATCTTCGATTTACAGAAAATTACGCCTGGAATGGTCGGGTCTCCACTGGTTTGATAGAACAAGGCCTTGTCCATAGGCATGATCAGGTGAGGAACCCTGAATAGTTTATTCGTACTGCTTGCTATGAGTAGAGTTTTCTGACATTTATTAATAAAATTGCAACTTTCCCCATAAAACAAGGTTCCCAAGTGTTACAAAAGGGCAGATTTCTTTTCAGTTATTTTTAATGAAGATTTTTTTTTTTTTCAAACCGATCTTCATGTATTAATGAACTTTAAATGGTTTGTTTGGACCAAGCTGTCAGCTGTGGCTCCCTGTTACCAACTCGACTTGCCCCTGAACCTGTCTTCTGCCTGCCTCCTGGTTTGACCCCCGCTTGCTTAATGGACTTGCTCACTCTGTTCTTGACTCTGGTTATGCTCCTGACTATGCTTAGGGCCAGTTCACATTGACTTGTGAACATTTTCATCCATTTTAGTTGCATTTTAATGCGTGCTGATATCCATTGACATCCATTTTGCATTTTAGCGCAGCTCAACGTTATGGTGTGAATAGGACACATTGGAAATATTGTTTTTCAGATGTCCTTTCGTTAATCTGCGTTTTACTGCTGCGCTAAAACACACTGGTGTGAATTGGTTTTTATTTACACCACATCCAGTACTTGACCCTGGCTTTGAACTGGCTTCTTTTCTGACTTCTGCTCTGCCTGAGACCCGCTACTTGCCATGGGCACCACCTGTCTGCAGTCACTGCCTCAGCCCAGTACCTGGACGTCTCATCAGACAGCATCCCAGTTGGAACTTCCCTGCAAATAGTTCCAGTAGGCGATCCATGCTTCTTTGACATCTCCTAATATCACCTGCAGGGGTGTCTGGAGCTTAGTTGCAAGGGAAGCCCTATCACCATTGGCCTCCAACACCAGGTAGGTGATATACATACAGTTTACTGCGCTGTGTTTCAGAAGTGGTATGGGGTCTGCTCCTGGAACAACATTGAACACAGCGCAGCCATTCACAGGAAGTTCCGTATTCTATGAATAAATACAAAGCTTTCTGTAATTGGCAAAGGGGGAGACTGTAACATCATCTGCCCACCTTTCCGCTTCAGCCTGCCAGATGATGCTTTATATTCAGAAACTACAAAGCGTCCTGTAAATGGCTGAGCAGCGCTCATCCTGACTCGATTTTGTTCCAGGAATGGGATGGGAAATCCCCATCCTGCTGCTGGAACACAGCACTGTATCCTGTATGAAGCTGATGGCACGTACAGTTTTTAAAGCGCACGCACACATCCGCTGCAACTCTTGGTGAAGTATATAGTTTGTTTGGACCAGCTTGGTCCAAACTATTTAAACTTTGCTATAACATGGAGATCAGCTTTAGATTTGGTGGCTAAAAGTTTATTCATTTGGGTACGGTATTGCACAACAGCATACTTGTCAGTCAGACTGTCACAACATGGAAAAAGGGCCCGGTAAAGGGTCACTTCACCTTTTAAGAAAAAGAGGGGAAATAACACAATACCCCCCCCCCCCCCTCACCTTTTCAGAAAAAAAGAAAAGGGGAGATAACACAATACCCCCCCCCCCCTCACCTTTTCAGAAAAAAAGAAAAGGTGAGATAACACAATACCCCCCCCCCTCACCTTTTCAGAAAAAAAGAAAAGGTGAGATAACACAATACCCCCTCCTCACCTTTTCAGAAAAAAGAAAGGGGGAGATAACACAATACCCCCCCCCCTCACCTTTTCAGAAAAAAAGAAAAGGTGAGATAACACAATACCCCCCCCCCCTCACCTTTTCAGAAAAAAAGAAAAGGGGAGATAACACAATACCCCCCCCCCTCACCTTTTCAGAAAAAAAGAAAAGGTGAAATAGCACAATACCCCCCCTCACCTTTTCAGAAAAAAAGAAAAGGTGAGATAACACAATCACCCCCCTCACCTTTTCAGAAAAAAAGAAAAGGTGAGATAACACAATACCCCCCCCCCCCTCCCTCACCTTTTCAGAAAAAAAGAAAAGGTGAAATAACACAATACCCCCCCCCCCCTCACCTTTTCAGAAAAAAAGAAAAGGTGAAATAACACAATACCCCCCCCCCCCCTCACCTTTTCAGAAAAAAAGAAAAGGTGAAATAACACAATACCCCCCCCCCCTCACCTTTTCAGAAAAAAAGAAAAGGTGAGATAACACAATACCCCCTCCTCACCTTTTCAGAAAAAAAGAAAAGGGGAGATAACACAATACCCCCCCCTCACCTTTTCAGAAAAAAAGAAAAGGTGAAATAGCACAATACCCCCCCTCACCTTTTCAGAAAAAAAGAAAAGGTGAGATAACACAATACCCCCCCTCACCTTTTCAGAAAAAAAGAAAAGGTGAGATAACACAATACCCCCCCCCTCACCTTTTCAGAAAAAAAGAAAAGGTGAAATAACACAATACCCCCCCCCCCTCACCTTTTCAGAAAAAAAGAGGTGAAATAACACAATACCCCCCCCCCTCACCTTTTCAGAAAAAAAGAGGTGAAATAACACAATACCCCCCCCCCCCCCTCACCTTTTCAGAAAAAAAGAAAAGGTGAAATACTGTAACACAATACCCCCCCAAGTCCTTGCTGTACTAAGCCATGGGTGATGACCTGTCAGTGCCCACACAGCCGATGCAGTGGTCAAAGGATTTGAAATCCCCGCCTTTCTGTCTTTTTTCTGCAGCATTTCTTGGATGGATCAGAGCGAAGCTGTGTGCTGGTGCTGACCAACTGATCTGTCCCAGAAGCCCTTCAGAAGGAAGAGGGGGGATTTAAAATCCCGGGCTGCTACACCAGCTGCGTGGGTACTGACATCTCATCACCCACGGAGATAAATACAATGGGGACTGGGGGGGGGGTTGGGTGGACTTTGGGGGGTGCCTGTACGATGTTAGTTCACCTTTTCATGTTTTCTGAAAAGGTGCATGTTAACCACCATCCTGCTGGCTGCACACATACAGTCAGGTCCATAAATATTGGGACATCAACACAATTCTAACATTTTTGGCTCTATACACCACCACAATGGATTTGAAACGAAACGAGCAAGATGTGCTTTAACTGCAGACTGTCAGCTTTAATTTGAGGGTATTTACATCCAAATCAGGTGAACGGTGTAGGAATTACAACAGTTTGCATATGTGCCTCTCACTTTTAAGGGACCAAAAGTAATGGGACAATTGGCTTCTCAGCTGTTCCATGGCCAGGTGTGTGTTATTCCCTCATTATCCCAATTACAATGAGCAGATAAAAGGTCCAGAGTTCATTTCAAGTGTGCTATTTGCATTTGGAATCTGTTTCTGTCAACTCCCAAGATGAGATCCAAAGAGCTGTCACTATCAGTGAAGCAAGCCATCATTAGGCTGAAAAAACAAAACAAACCCATCAGAGAGATAGCAAAAACATTAGGCGTGGCCAAAACAACTGTTTGGAACATTCTTAAAAACAAGGAACGCACCGCTGAGCTCAGCAACACCAAAAGACCCGGAAGACCACGGAAAACAACTGTGGTGGATGACCAAAGAATTTTTTCCCTGGTGAAGAAAACACCGTTCACAACAGTTGGCCAGATCAAGAACACTCTCCAGGAGGTAGGTGTATGTGTGTCAAAGTCAACAATCAAGAGAAGACTTCACCAGAGTGAATACAGAGGGTTCACCACAAGATGGAAACCATTGGTGAGCCTCAAAAACAGGAAGGCCAGATTAGAGTTTGCCAAACGACATCTAAAAAAGCCTTCACAGTTCTGGAACAACATCCTATGGACAGATGAGACCAAGATCAACTTGTACCAGAGTGATGGGAAGAGAAGAGTATGGAGAAGGAAAGGAACTGCTCATGATCCTAAGCATACCACCTCATCAGTGAAGCATGGTGGTGGTAGTGTCATGGCGTGGGCATGTATGGCTGCCAATGGAACTGGTTCTCTTGTATTTATTGATGATGTGACTGCTGACAGAAGCAGCCGGATGGATTGTGAAGTGTTTCAGGCAATATTATCTGCTCATATTCAGCCAAATGCTTCACAACTCATTGGACGCTTCACAGTGCAGATGGACAATGACCCAAAGCAGACTGCAAAAGCAACCAAAGAGTTTAAGGGAAAGAAGTGGAATGTTATGCAATGGCCAAGTCCATCACCTGACCTGAATCCGATTGAGCATTTCACTTGCTGAAGACAAAACTGAAGGGAAAATGCCCCAAGAACAAGCAGGAACTGAAGACAGTTGCAGTAGAGGCCTGGCAGAGCATCACCAGGGATGAAACCCAGCGTCTGGTGATGTCTATGCGTTCCACACTTCAGGCTGTAATTGACTGCAAAGGATTTGCAACCAAGTATTAAAAAGTAAAAGTTTGATTTATGATTATTATTCTGTCCCATTACTTTTGGTCCCTTAATAAGTGGGAGGCACATATGCAAACTGTTGTAATTCCTACACCGTTCACCTGATTTGGATGTAAATACCCTCAAATTAAAGCTGACAGTCTGCAGTTAAAGCACATCTTGTTCGTTTAATTTCAAATCCATTGTGGTGGTGTATAGAGCCAAAAATGTTAGAATTGTGTCCATGTCCCAATATTTATGGACCTGACTGTATATATGTTTTCTCGGAGGGTGTGCTTTAACGTCATGCGACGGCATATATGCGTCTATATTGTTTACTGTGCTAACAGCGCATTCCCAGTAAAGAGCTTTTGATCATGTGACCGCTGTGACAACCAATGTCTACTACTCAGCCTGTTGATGTCCATTCAACAAGCCAATATGTTGTGGCTTTTTTTTTAGCCTTTCTGGTCAGCGGAGGAACATGTTCCCATGCTTGAAAGAACTCCCTAGTTGCTTGCAATCTATATAAATCACAGAGATCCTCTTTTGGGAAAAAAAACAAAAACAAAAAAAAAATATAGCCTAATTTGTGTAATGGAAACTCCTGCCAGCTTTGGCAGTTGTAACCAAAGAATGATATGTGTTGAAGGGAGAGATTATTCGCACCAAAGGCTGCATTGCAATATTGTCCAGATGACACATTATCTGTCCGAGTCAGTAGACAGCGGCTTTTAGTCTTTAGAATGGAATGGAACCAGCTGGATATAGATTCAAAGTGTTCATAGTTGCAGAACTGAGATCAAATGTGGGCGAAGTGAAAACACTGAGTGGGCAGTTTGCTTCCGTAACCTTTTTGCTCTGAATGTTTCCATACAAGTTGTGTTTGGCCAGGATTAGCACACTGGTTCACTGCCTGCTTCCAGAAGAAGGCTGCTCTACAAGCAAGGATTAATGAGCACCTGTCATTAATACACAGTAAAGGCAACCATTTTGTTACCAGAAGCAATACTCGGCCTATTGATTCACTAGGGACTAGTAGCATGTTGACATTAAAGCTGAACTCCAGACAAACAGAAAAATTACATATAAGGTAGGTGTTTTACCTTACAAAGGATTTGTATGCAGTCCTGAGATTTATACTTCCCAGCCAAACAAGCCGGACAGGGGAGGGCATCTTTGTTAGCACATGAGCACTGCAATACAACCGATTGGCTTCATTTGCAGCCCCTCCCTGTCCCAGTTTGAGCTCTGCTTATGGGCTCGTTCACATATGAGGGTGGAGGAAGTAAAACCCAACAGCTGAGCTTTTACCGCCCCCAACCGCTACCCCCTTTAGCTGGAGAGGCTGGGGGTATTTACATGCTGTGGCAGGAATTATACCCATGTCGCTTTCAAGCGAATGGGGCTGCAGTGCACATATTTGTGGCGCACTAATGCTGTGGCTACGGGATTAAAGCAGGTGGTAAAGAGACGACATGACACTTCATTGCTGGTCAAATGCTCTCAGGTTTAAAACTGAAAACTGCTGTGATCCCGAGTGGTGGTAGACTTTAAAGTGGAACTTTGCCCATAACAAGGTGATAAAAATGATGTTCAATAGTAAGGAACATACATTCCACATTAAAGTAGAACTATAGGCAAAACTTTTTTGTTCATTCGGATGGAGCAAGGGAGGGTTATAATCCCTGTCAGGTTTTTTTTTTCTCCATCTGTGTCCCATTTCTTAGATTTCCCTTCACTTCCTGTCCCTCAGCAAAACAGGAAGTGAAAGGAAATCCCTGCAAATTAAGGGAATTCCTTGGGGACCCTTGGGGTGGGATTTTTTTTATACTTTTAATGATGATGGTAAACAAGGCTAATAGGGTGAATCTCCGGGGGCATAGACAGCAATAAAAACTGACAGGGGTTCTAATCCCTCTCCACTTTGTCAAGAAAAAAAAAGTGTTGCCTATAGTCAGGGCTTAAAATTTCAAGTCCTGAGCTACTAGCCAGGCCTTAGAGTTACTCGCCACCAACAAACACACACAGAGACACCTGTACACACACAAACATACCTGTACACACACACAGACATGTATATACACACAGACATGTACACACACACACGTACAGACACATGTATATACACACAGGCACGTACAGACACGCATACACACAGATACATGTGCATACACAGAAATACACATCTTCCCTCTCTCCCCCCTCTTCCCTCTCTCTCTACCCTCTTCCCTCTCTCTCTACCCTCTTCCCTCTCTCTCTACCCTCTTCCCTCTCTCTCTACCCTCTTCCCTCTCTCTCTACCCTCTTCCCTCTCTCTCCCATTTTCCCTCTCTCTCTCTCCCATTTTCCCTCTCCCCTCTTCCCTCTCTCTCCCCTCTCTCCCCCCCCTCTCCCCTCTTCCCTCTCTCTCCCCTCTTCCCTCTCTCTCCTCTCTTCCTTCTCTCTCCCCTCTTCCCTCTCTCTCCCCTCTCCCCCCTCTCTCTACCCTCTTCCCCCTCTTCCCTCTCCCCCCCCTCTCTCTCCCCCCTTCCCCCCTCTCTCTCCCCTCTTCCCTCTCTCTCCCCTCTCCCCCCCCCCCCCTCTCTCCCCTCTTCCCCCCTCCCTCCCCTCTTCCCCCCTCTCTCTCTCCCCTCTCCCCGCTCTCTCTCCCCTCTTCCCCCCCTCTCTCCCCTCTCCCCCTCTCTCTCTCCCCTCTTCCCCCCTCTCTCTCCCCTCTTCCCCCTCTCTCTCTCCCCTCTTCCCCCCTCTCTCCCCCCTCTCTCCCCCCTCTCTCTCTCCCCTCTCTCCCCCCTCTCTCTCTCCCCTCCCCCCTCTCTCTCCCCTCTTCCCCCCTCTCTCCCCTCTTCCCCCCTCTCTCTCCCCTCTTCCCCCTCTCTCTCTCCCCTCTTCCCCCCTCTCTCCCCCCCTCTCTCTCCCCTCTTCCCCCCCCTCTCTCTCCCCTCTTCCCCCCCCTCTCTCTCCCCTCTTCCCCTCTTCCCCCCCCTCTCTCTCCTCTTCTCCTCTCTCTCCCCCCCCCTCTCCCCCCCCCTCTCCTGTCTCTCTTCCCCTTCTCTCGCTCTTCCTTTTTCACATTGTATGGGGCTGCACACAAACACCTTTTCCAAGGGCTGCTGATCTCCGGGCAGCAGGAAGGGGGGGGGGGGGGTTGCAGTCCCATACGATATGTCAGTGTAGGGAGGGAGGCAGGGAGATCCCACAGAATACTGCACAGCTCACCTGCTCCGGGCTTATTTCTCTCCGACACTTCTCCACTCCCTGCTCCATACTGTCCCCTGGTCCCGGCTCGTCAGCTGCTGGAGGGAGAGGTAAAGGAGCATCGCTCTGCAACTGCCCCTGCCCTCCCCTCCCCCGCATCGATTCTCCTGCTGTCCGGGCCACTGCAAGGGTACTGGTGCGACCCCTCTGCTGGCGGCCCTGCATGGCTCTGTCTGCTGCTGCCCAAAAGGTCCCTTCTTCCGGGGAGCGGTGCCTCGCAGTAGATATGCCCTTGTCCTGGGGGACACACTCGCCCCCCACCATAATTTCCACTCACCATTGGCGAGCAGGCGAGTGGAGATTTCAATCCCTGCTATAGTTATACTTTATTAATTATTCTACCAAAATTTGTGTGTGCTGTAAATTGCCTCTAGCATTGTTCCTGTTTCTTCTTACCAGAGGCTGCCATTTTGCTGAAGCTCAGAGCCTCTGACCAGTATTAAATCTTTGGGCTGTCAGCACATCGGCCTCTGAATTTAAGCACAGCGCCAAAAAAATAGAGAGCAACTGAGCATGTGCAGAGCAGGGTGAGACAGTGTATTACTGGATTTTAAACAGTATAGGCTCTTATTTGTTATGTTTTACATAGCTATGCCTGCAAAAGGGACCAGCCTGAAGTGATCTAGCAGGACTTTATATCATTAAAGTGGTACTTTAGTCAGAGAATTAAGTGGTAAAAATTCTGCAGCGCTGCGAAGTGTAAGTTACAATGGTTAAAATTCCAGTATAGTAATGATATGTTTCCACTTGCAGATCCGAATGGATGCCCTCGGTCTCCTCTGTGAGAGTCACTGGAGCACCGAAGTGGTTTCTGTGGATGAAATCGATCTGGTTCGCTTCTTTCTGCGATATAACTTGAATTGTCAGTCTCCATCTGTGAGGCAGCAGATGTGCTACCTAATCAAGAAGGTAAATATTGTCTGTCCGCAAGCCAGCATTCTCGTCATTGGGACAGGGAACACATGGCAATAGTAAAGGAAACCTGTTCTGTAAAGGGATTCTCTGTGACTTCATTGCGGCTTGCTGCCACTCAGTGCGACTTCATTAACATGTCAATGCAAGTCGCAATGAAAAATAGTGCAGGAATGTTTTTCAAAGCTGCCGTGGCTTGAGTCGCAACAATTACAACAGGGCTTTGCTGGTAATGGGATGCAACTTGCCATGCGACTTGAACCCACAAGTCGCACTGGACTGAACCGGGGTTTAGTGAAAATACATATTTAATAAACTTACCCAAAAATCATATGATATAAAAAATTGCAACTACCACCATTGTATTCTACAGGGTCTCTGCTCTCAGAAACAATCTAATGTTTTGGGGGTTGTAGGTAATTATAATACTTTTTAATTTAATATGTATGTGCGAAAATGAAAAAAAAAACTGCACAGCAGTGAAAGGATTAGGGGAAAAAGTATAAAATTGATCTCTTTTTTTTTCTTTGTGGACTAGCTCTTTTGCCGTGTACAAGAAAGTTCACAGGTTCTATATAAACATCAGCAGAGTAAAAACTTCAAAGTGTTCCAACAGACAGAAAATGAAGTGGATCCCTGCACAGCCCTAAGGCACTATACAGTAAGTTTTATTCCGAAATTCACAATATGGTACAATGGAACTCACAGATAACAATCAATAAAATAAAATATTCTGTATTGATTGTAGCAAACATTCAGCCTCTTCTATATTTATACCTGCAGCTTTAATTTCATTGAATGCTATAGGCAACCCAGTCACTGTTTTTTGTTTTTTTTTTTCTTTCTCGCATTTCATTCGTTTTAAGGCCAGTTCACATATAAACGTGCATTAAAATGCATGAAAATACTCAAAAAATGGATGGGCATTGCTTATTTTTTATGTTCCTTGACATTATTGTGCGTTAAATTGATATGAATTATTGAAAGGGACAAAATAATAAAGAGCTTTTTTTCCCCAATACATTTGCATTGTATTGATGTACATTTACATGCGTTGCATTCAAATGCATGTAGCATTTTAACGCAGTGCACTGCACTGCATGGCACATGACACCAGCGTTGAGGTGTGAACAGGACACATAGAAAACAATTGTTTGTCCTCGCAGTGAACTTTCGTTCTTGCAGTGCAGTAAAATGCAGTAATGCAGTACGTGTGACCAAGGCCTTATAGTCTTTATACAGTGCTCAGCATAAATGAGTACACCCCAACAGATTTGTTAGAAAACCTTTACTTTTCTTTCAGAATTAACATTTTCTATGGGATGCTATGCTACAAAATACTCCCACAAATGCGGTCCATTGATTGCAAACACGATTTGTTAATTTGCACACACAAAGTATATTTCTTAACAAAGTCATTCAAGATCATGTTGCAAAAATGAATACACCCCGATGAAAGTCTTAGGAGCAGAGCTAAATTTTGGACAACAAAATCCTAATTAACAAGAATTCAACTGCAGTTGAGTCTAATTATTTATTAAACAGGTGTCCAGCAGACAGTTGATTATAAAAGGAAGTTACTTAAAGCGGAGCTTCACCAAAAAGGGGAAGTTCTGCTTTAAGTCTCTATCCCCCACTCCCCATTCAGGATTGGCACCTTGGGTGGAGCGGGTGCCCGAATTTGATAGGTACCCACTTCCGCTGCGATTGCCTAGGAGATCGGAAGTGGAAGTTGTCCTCCCCTCCCCTGTAGTCTTGTGGGACACGTGACAGGTCCCAGAAGACTACGGGGCCATTTACAAAGAACAGCACTTCTCGCGCATGTGCAGTGGGCACCCGCCTGTGAAGCCGCAAACTGTCTCAGCCAGGTGCCCACACTGAAGATGCCAGGGAGAGAAGAAGGCCAGTGAAACCAGCGGTAGTGAGGACACCGCTGGACCAAGAGACAGGTAAATGTCTGTATTTTAAAAGTCAGCAGCTACAGTTTTTGCATTACAGTGCGAGATTATGCAAATGTTGAATAATATTATTATTATTATTATACAGGATTTATATAGCGCCAACAGTTTGCTCAGCGCTTTACAATTTAAGGGGAGACAACACAGTTCAATACAAGAGGGATAGGAGGGCCCTGCTCCTCATGCTAGATTGTAAGCTCCGAGGAGCAGGGCCCTCCTATCCCTCTTGTATTGAACTGTATTGTCTCCCCTTAAATTGTAAAGCATAGAAATACATGTAATGCATAGAAATACATGCAAACGCGTCAAAATGCACTGCAACACACATCTCACCAACAATTGAAGAAGCAAAAAAAAAAAACTAAAGTGCTTAAAAGTACATGGAAACAAGTGTAAGCATGCATAAAATGTTTTGTGTGAATAGGCCCTTAATATGTGGTGTTCAGATACAGTAATGTAGGATGCCTGAAAGCGCTTTTAAAAACTTGCATCTTTAAAAATGTTAGCAAAGACATTAGCCTCCAGATGTTTTGTTTTGGTCTCCGTAGTTTTGTGTAACTGTTTTATTTGTGTCTTTTATATTACTGATATAGCACAGTTTGTACTGTCAGAATTGGTTGGTAGATGGCGCTATACTTGTATATTAGAATGCATAGATGGCACTGCAGCTGTAACAATGAAAGAATAGTATGAGCTCATTGCTTGGTCTACGTTGTATAGTGTGTGCCATACTTAATATTTCCTGATGCCCAGCATTGTTCAGATTGTTGGCTGTGACCACATGTGTTGTTATCCCATCTTGAATTTTATCATGAAGGATTACAGTTAGGATTTTATAATAGTAAAAATAATAATAAACTCTTTTTTTATATAGCGCCTTTAAAGGTAGCGTCTCAAAGCACAGTTCAGTGAAAGTTTGTCTAAAGAAAAAAGTTTTTAGATTTGATTTGAATGAGTTTTGAGAAGATGACTTTGTGATGTTCCTTGGAAGAGAATTCCAGAGTTTTGGAGTATAGTAGGAGAAGCCTCTGTCTCCCATCAAGTGTAGGCGAGTAGGGGGGGATACACAGAAGACAAGAATTTGAGGAGTAGAGGTTATGATGGGGGGTTAGTACTTAAAAGCTCAGACAGATAATGGGGTGCCAAGCCAAGAAGAGCCTTATAGGTGAGCAAGAAGATCTTAAAGCAGAGCTCCACCCAAAAGGGGAAGTTCCGCTTTAAGTCTTTGTTCCCCATTAAGGATTGGCACCTTTCTGGAGCGGGGGGGGGGGGAAGTGGGTATCCAAATTTGACAGGTACCCACTCCTACTTTGGCGAAGTGAACACCGCTACTCCAGTGATCTCCACCTGCTTTCGGGTCCTGGTCCAAGCTGCTGCCCTGCTTCATTGTAAACATAGAATGTCAGCTGCTTGGCACAGGCACCTTTCAGAGAAAGCTTTGTAAAAGGCTCCACCCATGATGACATAACTTCCATAAAGAAAAGTAATTCAGCAAGGATCCGCCTTCATAGGGGTGATACCTAGGTCCCAATTAACTATATAAAGGGAGCTGAGAACAACATCAACCTCTACGATGTGAAAGTACATTATTAGTAGAGATGAGCGAATCGAACCAGGCGAAGTGGAATTCGTTTCGAATTTCAGGAAAAATTCGATTCGCGGCGAATCCGAATATTAGCATACTTCGGGTGTGCGAATCGGATTTTTCCCGATCAGCCGGCAAAAGTGTCCCTGCAGAGAGCTCCGCTATTTCTGACAGTTCTCTTGACAGTTCCTTCACATTTACAGCGGTTGAAACATTGTATCTATTTGTTTCCATTTAGGATACAGATGTTTTTATTCGGAAACAGATACAATGTTTCAACCGCTGTAAATGTGAAGGAACTGTCAGAGAACTGTCAGAAATAGCGGAGCTCTCTGCAGATACACTTTTTGCTGTACTGGGATACAAGAAGAAGAAGAATGAAAAGAAGAAGAAGAATGAAAAGAAGAAGAATGAGAAGAAGAATGAAAAGAAGAAGAATGAAAAGAAGAAGAATGAAAAGAAGAGCGAAAAGAATGAAAAGATTCTTCTTCTTCTTCTTTTCATTCTTCTTTTCATTCTTCTCATTCTTCTTTTCATTCTTCTCATTCTACTTTTCATTCTTCTTTTCATTCTTCTTCTCATTCTTCTTTTCATTCTTCTTCTTTTCATTCTTCTTTTCATTCTTCTCATTCTTCTTTTCTTCTTAATGAAAAGAAGAATGAAAAGAAGAATGAAAAGAAGAATGAAAAGAAGAAGAATGAAAAGAAGAATGAAAAGAAGAAGAATGAAAAGAAGAAGAATGAGAAGAATGAAAAGAAGAATGAAAAGAAGAAGAAGAATCTTTTCATTCTTCTTTTCGCTCTTCTTTTCATTCTTCTTCTTTTCATTCTTCTTTTCATTCTTCTTCTTTTCATTCTTCTTCTTTTCATTCTTCTTCTTCTTTTCATTCTTCTTCTTCTTTTCATTCTTCTTTTCATTCTTCTTCTTTTCATTCTTCTTCTTTTCATTCTTCTTCTTCTTCTTCTTTTCATTCTTCTTCTTCTTTTCATTCTTCTTTTCATTCTTCTCATTCTTCTTTTCATTCTTCTCATTCTTCTTTTCATTCTTCTCATTCTTCTTTTCATTCTTCTTTTCTTCTTCATGAAAAGAAGAAGAATGAAAAGAAGAATGAAAAGAAGAAGAATGAAAAGAAGAATGAAAAGAAGAAGAAGAATGAAAAGAAGAATAATGAAAAGAAGAAGAAGAATGAAAAGAAGAATAATGAAAAGAAGAAGAAGAATCTTTTCATTCTTCTCATTCTTCTTTTCATTCTTCTTTTCATTCTTCTTCTTCTTCTTTTCATTCTCCTTCTTTTCATTCTTTTCATTCTTCTTTTCATTCTTCTTCTTCTTTTCATTCTTCTTCTTTTTATTCTTCTTCTTTTCATTCTTCTTCTTCTTTTCATTCTTCTTCTTCTTTTCATTCTTCTTTTTCTTTTCATTCTTCTTCTTCTTCTTTTCATTCTTCTTCTTCTTCTTTTCATTCTTCTTTTCATTCTTCTTCTTCTCATTCTTCTTCTTCTTTTCATTCTTCTTTTCATTCTTCTTTTCATTCTTCTCATTCTTCTTTTCATTCTTCTTTTCATTCTTCTTCTCATTCTTCTTTTCATTCTTCTTCTTCTTTTCATTCTTCTTTTCATTCTTCTTCTTCTTCTTCATGAAAAGAAGAATGAAAAGAAGAATGAAAAGAATGAGAAGAATGAAAAGAAGAAGAAGAATGAAAAGAAGAATGAAAAGGAGAAGAATGAAAAGGAGAAGAATGAAAAGGAGAAGAATGAAAAGGAGAAGAATGAAAAGGAGAAGAATGAGAAGGAGAAGAAGAATGAAAAGAAGAAGAAGAATGAAAAGAAGAAGAATCTTTTCATTCTTCTCGATTTCTTTTAATTCTTCTTCTTCTTCTTTTCATTCTTCTTCTTTTCATTCTTCTTTTCATTCTTCTTCTTTTCATTCTTCTTCTTTTCGATCTTCTTCTTCTTTTCATTCTTCTTCTTCTTTTCATTCTTCTTTTCATTCTTCTTCTTTTCATTCTTCTTCTTCTTTTCATTCTTCTTCTTCTTCTTCTTTTCATTCTTCTTCTTCTTTTCATTCTTCTTTTCATTCTTCTCATTCTTCTTTTCATTCTTCTCATTCTTCTTTTCATTCTTCTCATTCTTCTTTTCATTCTTCTTTTCTTCTTCATGAAAAGAAGAAGAATGAAAAGAAGAAGAATGAAAAGAAGAAGAAGAATCTTTTCATTCTTCTCATTCTTCTTTTCATTCTTCTTTTCATTCTTCTTCTTCTTCTTTTCATTCTCCTTCTTTTCATTCTTCTTTTCATTCTTCTTTTCATTCTTCTTCTTCTTTTCATTCTTCTTCTTTTTATTCTTCTTCTTTTCATTCTTCTTCTTCTTTTCATTCTTCTTCTTCTTTTCATTCTTCTTTTTCTTTTCATTCTTCTTCTTCTTCTTTTCATTCTTCTTCTTCTTCTTTTCATTCTTCTTTTCATTCTTCTTCTTCTCCTTCTTCTTCTTTTCATTCTTCTTTTCATTCTTCTTTTCATTCTTCTTTTCATTCTTCTTTTCATTCTTCTTCTCATTCTTCTTTTCATTCTTCTTCTTCTTTTCATTCTTCTTTTCATTCTTCTTCTTCTTCATGAAAAGAAGAATGAAAAGAAGAATGAAAAGAATGAGAAGAATGAAAAGAAGAAGAAGAATGAAAAGAAGAAGAAGAATGAAAAGAAGAATGAGAAGAAGAATGAAAAGGAGAAGAATGAAAAGGAGAAGAATGAGAAGGAGAAGAAGAATGAAAAGAAGAAGAAGAATGAAAAGAAGAAGAATCTTTTCATTCTTCTCGATTTCTTTTAATTCTTCTTCTTCTTCTTTTCATTCTTCTTCTTTTCATTCTTCTTCTTTTCATTCTTCTTCTGAGGATGAGGATGAAGAAGAAGAAGAAGAAGTAGGATGAAAATAAGAAGAATTCCAAGCCGGCAAAAAGTGTATCTGCAGAGCTCCTCTATTTCTGACAGATACACTTTTTGCTGGCTTGGAATTCTTCTTATTTTCATCCTACTTCTTCTTCTTCTTCTTCTTCTTCATCCTCATCCTCATCCTCTTCTTCTTCTTCTGAGGAAGAAGAAGAAGAAGTAAGATGAAAATAAGAAGAATTCCAAGCCGGCAAAAAGTGTATCTGCAGAGCTCCGCTAAGTGTATCTGCAGAGCTCCGCTATTTCTGACAGTTCTCTGACATTCACATTTACAGCGGTTGAAACATTGTATCTATTTGTTTCCATTTATGGAAACAAATAGATACAATGTTTCAACCGCTGTAAATGTGAATGTCAGAGAACTGTCAGAAATAGCGGAGCTCTGCAGATACACTTTTTGCCGGCTTGGAATTCTTCTTATTTTCATCCTACTTCTTCTTCTTCTTCTTCTTCTTCTTCTTCTTCCTCATCCTCAGAAGAAGATGAGGATGAAGAAGAAGAAGTAGGATGAAAATAAGAAGAATTCCAAGCCGGGAAAAAGTGTATCTGTCAGAAATAGAGGAGCTCTGCAGATACACTTTTTGCCGGCTTGGAATTCTTCTTATTTTCATCCCACTTCTTCTTCTGCTTCTTCTTCTTCTTCATCCTCATCCTCATCCTCTTCTTCTTCTGAGGATGAGGATGAAGAAGAAGTAGAAGAAGTAGGATGAAAATAAGAAGAATTCCAAGCCGGCAAAAAGTGTATCTGCAGAGCTCCGCTAAGTGTATCTGCAGAGCTCCGCTATTTCTGACAGTTCTCTGACATTCACATTTACAGCGGTTGAAACATTGTATCTATTTGTTTCCATTTATGGAAACAAATAGATACAATGTTTCAACCGCTGTAAATGTGAATGTCAGAGAACTGTCAGAAATAGAGGAGCTCTGCAGATACACTTTTTGCCGGCTTGGAATTCTTATTTTCATCCTACTTCTTCTTCTTCTTCATCCTCATCCTCATCCTCATCCTCATCCTCTTCTTCTTCTGAGGATGAGGATGAAGAAGAAGAAGTAGGATGAAAATAAGAAGAATTCCAAGCCGGCAAAAAGTGTATCTGCAGAGCTCCGCTAAGTGTATCTGCAGAGCTCCGCTAAGAAATAGCGGAGCTCTGCAGATACACTTTTTTGCCGGCTTGGAATTCTCCTTCTTCTCATCCTTCTTCTTCTTCTCATCCTTCTTCTTCTTCTCATCCTTCTTCTTCTTCTCATCCTTCTTCTTCTTCTCATCCTTCTTCTTCTTCTCATCCTTCTCCTTCTTCTCATCCTTCTTCTTCTTCTCATCCTTCTTCTTCTTCTCATCCTTCTCCTTCTTCTCATCCTTCTTCTTCTCATCCTTCTTCTTCTTCTCATCCTTCTCCTTCTTCTCATCCTTCTCCTTCTTCTCATCCTTCTCCTTCTTCTCATCCTTCTCCTTCTTCTCATCCTTCTCCTTCTTCTCATCCTTTTTCTCATCCTTCTCCTTCTTCTCATCCTTCTCCTTCTTCTCATCCTTCTCCTTCTCCTTCTTCTCATCCTTCTCCTTCTTCTCATCCTTCTCCTTCTCCTTCTTCTCATCCTTCTCCTTCTCCTTCTTCTCATCCTTCTCCTTCTTCTCATCCTTCTCCTTCTTCTCATCCTTCTCCTTCTTCTCATCCTTCTCCTTCTTCTCATCCTTCTCCTTCTCCTCCTTCTTCTCATCCTTCTCCTTCTTCTCATCCTTCTCCTTCTTCTCATCCTTCTCCTTCTCCTTCTTCTCATCCTTCTCCTTCTCCTTCTCCTTCCTCATCTCCAAGGGCATTTAAATTAAAGGTACAGTGTTCTGCACTAATATAAAGGCTCTCTGAAGCCTAGAAACCCTTTTTATAAGTTAAATTCGCAGCGAATAAATTCGCATCGAATCGAATTTCTTCCTCAAATTCGGCGAATCAGCCGAATCGAATTTTTGAATAATTCGCTCATCTCTAATTATTAGTATGCTTAAGGCGGAACCCTATATCCTACTGGTCATGTACCAGGTGTACAGAAAATGGAAAGAAGAGAAAAGGGAGGAACTAAGAAGAGAATAGGGGACATGGAAGGTGGAGTAGTCCCCTAGAAAAGAAGGGGGTAAGAAAAAAGGTGGGAAATAGTTAAGGTTCAGCAGGCCCTTAGTGGCCCCCCGCTCCTGCAGTCCCCTTTGTGTTATTCCGCTATGCAGATGGCTGTAGATATGAAAGCCATGGATGCCAAACCCTATCAAATCTAGTCTGTCTGTCTTTAAAATGCTCACCAGTCTCTCATGAAGCATAATCCACGATATTTTATTTTTGGCCTCTGCAAAATTCAATATCGGGAAATTCCAAGTCTTGGCCAGAGTCATTTTTGCGGCATATAAAAGAGAAGACTATGTAGAGACCTGGGAGTCTCATCTGGTATATCATTAAACAAAGCCACCTTGGCCTTCCTGGGGGCATTAATACCTGTTACAGTATATGTCAGGGTCAAAATCCATATCCAAAACTGTCGAGCTCTCGGGCATATCCACCATATATGGTACATCTTGCCCTCACCCCCACATACTTGGAAGCAGAGAGGCAACATTTCATGGTTACACTGCTTGTATTAATCAGTATGTGAAATATGCGGTCTGTTTTAGATGAAGGAAGAATGTTTCATAACTAGAGCCGTTATGCAAAGAGAAGAGAGAAATATTTGAAGACATTATCACTTATTGATGGACAGGGTGCCCAAACCTTTACACACACATTATACTGTGTGTTTCATTTTTGGTCAATTTGTTCATTTTAAAAAATAGTAACTCCACACTATAGTTAGTTTGTAGAAACCGGTCAGATTTATCAGATGTATTCTTTACATAGTTTGTATTAAGGAATAATTTCATGCATGGACTGACTGCATATACCATATCTGGCCCCTGGACACCGCTACTCCAGTGATCTCCACTTGCTTTCAGGTCCTGGTCCAAGCTGCTGCCCTGCTGCATCCTAAACATAGAAAGTCAGCTGCTTGGTACGGGTACCTTTCAGAGAAAGCTGTGTATTCTCTGAATAAATGCATTGGACAAAGTGGAGAGTGTGATGTCTCCACCCCTCCTCTCCACCTCATTCAATGATTGAATGCTTTGCGGATGATCCCCTGTGTTCAGAATGCAGCAGCACAGTCACTGGACCCAGAAGCAAGCGGAGATCACCAGAGTAGCAATATCTGCGTCAGTGATTTCCAGCTTCCAGAGCAGAATTTCTCAGTCAGGGTGCCATGGAACCCTAGAGTTCCTCTAGAACAGTGGTTCTCATCCTTCCTAATGCCACGACCCTTTAATACAGTTCCTCATGTTGTGGTGACCCCCAACCATAAAATTATTTTTGTTGCTACTTCATAACTGTAATTTTGCTGCTATTATGAATCGTAATGTAAATATCTTACCTCCAATACTGCTGCTTTCAACACAGTAGCTGCTTTTAACAGAGTAGCTGCTTTCAAACACAGCAGCTGCTTTCTACACAGTAGCTGCTCTTTACACATGTGTGACTGGTCCACATAAGTACATTATGGAAAGAGCAGGGCCTTTGACCCCCTCGTGTTTTGTTTTGTTACTGTATTGTCTCATGTTCTGTCCCCCACTATCATGTACAGCGCTGAGCAAACCTTTTAGAGCTATATAAAAACTGTATAATAATAATAATTATGGCGCCAACCCTGTCACATACACCTCTACTTGTACGGGGTGTATGTGATGGGGTTGGTGCGATGATGTCATCACGTCGGGTACTCGTATGTGGGCGTATCTGCATGTGGGCGGACCCGCCTGGAGACGGATAGAGGAGCGGTGTCTCGGTTCCTAAGACCATCTGAAATATGTTTTCCGATGGTCTTAGGCGACCCCTGTGAAAGGGTCATTTGACCCCCAAAGGGGTCGCGACCCACAGGTTGAGAACCGCTGCCCTAGAAGTTGCTAGGGGTTCCTTGAGCATTGAGAAATTTCTGCATCTCAGATAAGTTCCCACTGACACCATTGATATTTTAAGTTATCTGTAAGGGGGTAATTCCTCCCAATGACCACAAGTGTAAGGAGCATTCTTCCCTCTGACCATCACACTAATACACTAATGTATTGTGAGTTGTAGATATAGTAAATTTTAGCAAAGGTTCCCGTTGACCAGAAAGTTATTTCAAGGGTTCCTCTGGGTGGAAAAAGTTGAGAAAGGTTATTCTACAGGGATAGTCCAAGCTGGACCAATGTTACTGTCCAAAATATCCATACCTGGAGATCATCTTTAAAGCTTGTCTCCAGGAAAGTTAACAATTCTCTGGTGCAGTGAGCTTGTACTTGCACTGCAAGGGATTACTGCTTGTTTCTATCTAGGGGATTTAGATCGCTGTTTCATTTTCCTGATCCTCCACTCTCGCAGGTACTTCTATGCTGCTAAACTGGTTCCTGCAGCTTCTTCTTCCCTGCACTCTGGCAGTCCAATGCAGGAGCATGGGGAGTGCCAACAGCCAGGGAAGCAATGGATTGGATTAGTAAAAGTGCCATTACGGTCTCACTAGATGAGTAATTAACCCTTGTAGTGCAGACACAGCCGTACTGCTAGGAAGAATGTTTACGTTTACTAGAGATGGGCTTTAACCACTTGGCAACTGCGCTATAGCCGAATGACAGCTACGGTGTGGTTGTCCAGTTCCGGGAGGGCGTCATATGGCATCATATCCCAGCGACGCATATCCCGGCCATCTCTGTGATCGCTGTGACTTACAATGACACAGCAGTTCACAGTGTAAATACAGTTGCTGGTTATCGGTAGCACTTTCCTCACGCTATCACAGCGTGAGGAAAGTACTGCCGATAACCGGCAATTGTTAGACAACAGATCGACACTGATTATTAGGACAGTGATGATTAGTGCCGCCCAGCAGTGCCACCCAGCAATGCTGCCCTTCAGTGTCCATCAGTTCAGCATCATCAGTGCTGCCTATCAGTGCAGCCTCATCAATGCACATCAGTGAAGGAGAAAAATTACCTGTTTGCAAAATTTTATAATAGAAACAAAGAACAACTTTATTTTTTCAAGGCAAAAATAAAACACCTAGTGGCGGTTAAATACCACCAAAAGAAAGCTCTATTTGTGTGAACAAAATTTAAAAAATTTCATATGGGTACAGTGTTGCATGACCACGTACTTGTCATTCAAAGTGCGACCGCTGAAAGCTGAAAATTTGGCCTGGGCACGAAGGGAGTATAAGTGCCCTGTAGGCAAGTGGTTAACTGTTCATTTTTACTCAATAAAACATGTAATGTGATAAGCGATTCCCAAACATGTATGTAAACCTGGGTTTACACGGACTGAAAACTAGCCGGTTCAGCAGGAGCTAGATGAATTTCAGTGTATGTGTTCCTCTGTCTGTTCAACAGAAACTGGTCTAACGACCGCCTTATATTGAACGGTCATTCTGGAAAACCAGCTTTTTATCAGCGCTTGCAGCCAATGTCTGCAGCACTGATCTGTGTATTCTTAAGGGGGGAGATCAGAATACAATAGCGCAGCAGGGGAGATCCCTTCATCTGCATTTCTTGTATGGATGCGAGGATCTGTCCATGTATACCCTGCTTAATACAACCTCCTTATCACAATTATTGTCTGTCTTGAAGATCCAAAGGGTTCAGCTGGTAAGAAGTTTGAATGTTATGTTGTGTACAAGTGTCAGCTTCTGGTGTGGTATGCAATGTTTGAGAACTTGTTAGCTGTCTGCCTATCAGTATCTGTATGTTCTTTCCCACACTCCAGTGTACTTACAGAGGAATTTTATTCCTCTCTTGTTTTCCAGGAATTCATGTCATCTATAACAAGTTATCTTTTTGAGTCTCTGTTTCCTGGTTCATCGCATCCTACGAGGTTTTCAGTCTTGACAATTTTAGGATCCATTGCAGAGATATTTCCTAATGTTCAAGGTGAGGAATTATGCCAAATCCCCCCCCCCCAGGAAAAAAAGAATATATTTTTGGTATAAATTAAACTTATGAGGATAGAAATATGGGCATTGTTGACTTGTTTTTAAAAAGGTGATGTTCAAGATGAGGAATTATGCCAAACCCCCCCCAAAAAAAAAAAATTTTTTTTAGACTTTGGTATAAATTGAATTTATGAGGATAGAAATATGGGCATTCGTTCATAAATCCGCAATAGAGGAAAATCTGTGACTCTTGTGCTCGTGAAGATGGACAAATATTGCACTAACCAGATAGCGCGCTTAATGCGCATGGAGCAAATAAGACCTGCTCCTGGTGCTCTGGATGTGTAAAATCATAAGGATAGGTGTCGTCAGCGTGTAGGCCACTAGGTGTCATCCATCTAGGTATACCCTCTAGTCTTCAAATATGCCAATCACAGCCACCAGGGGGAGGATCACACACCAATCCAGGTCACAGAGAACCTTCAAAAACGGGCTCCCAAGGAAATGATGAGCCCAGAGAAAGCTTCCAATAGTGCAGTAGGTCTTTAATTCACAAAAATCCAGCATATACAGATTAAAACACAAACTTACATCCGGATCCAATATGGCCGCCGGGTGTCATTCAGGATGGCCTTGCAGTGTATGCACAGTAGTCAGGGGCACCTCCCTAACGCGTTTTGTGTCCTTACACTTCCTCGGAGGGGACCTGGATTGGTGTGTTTCTTATATTGGGTTTTAGAGGTTGCCTTTTATGCTAGCAGCTTATATATTGTTGTTCCCAGCGCTTGATTACCGCTTCTATAGAAATATGGGCATTGTTGACTTGTTTTTAAAAAGGTGAAGTCTGTGGTTCTGTCACCATAATTCTGATTTTCACCACCTAGTGAGTGGCTGAGCTGAATGCAGAATGAGCGTTCTGATTTCACTAGATACCAGCTTATTCCATGGCATAATGTGTCAGATTGTGGAGCAAAAATCAGGATGTCAAAAAAAGCTCTTTTATTTTTATCCTCAAAAATTATTTTAATTGCCTCACAAATTAATTTAGTGAACTCTGTATATAAATATTTTACACTAACTGGCATAATTTTGGAAGATGACTTATAGTATATCTCCAGGCATTACAAAAACTTGGCCCTAAACCTCCCTCTTTGTCCCAGCATGATCTGTTTCCTTGTTATTGTAATGAGAAATCTGCTTTTACTCACCCTCCCTCCTTCCCCTGTGATGTCATTACAATGTTTGTAAATTTTTTGCAGGGACAGTAGCTTGCAGCTCTGTTTCTGTTGATGTAGGCTTGCCCCCAGAACTACGTCTCCTAAGAGCCCTTTTTCCTACACACAGTGGGGTTGATTTGCTAAAACTGGAGAATGGGAAATCTGGTGCAGCTCTGCATGGTAGCCAATCCACTTCTAAATTCAGCTTGTTCAATTAAGCATTGACAAAAAAAATGGAAGCTGATTGGTTTCTGTGCAGAGCTGCACCAGATGTTTCACTCCCCAGTTTTAGTAAATCAATCCCACTGTGTAGACAGGATCATGGAAGTCAAAGCAGCAGCTTTGTTGGGAATAGGTGGAGTTCTGTAGTTCAGCAGGCTGACAAAACTGTTTGGATTTTCAGTTCAGAAGAGGTGCTGTGTTGTCTGCCTAAACAGGAAGTGAGAAGCATACTGAATTTTTGGCAAATCAACAGGTTTTTTTTTATACTGGCAGCATTTTTAAAGATACAAAAAACCCTCCAAAAAGTTCTCACCTAAAAACTTTCCAGTCCCGATTCCTTCTATGCACAGAAGGCAGGGTCCTTATTCAGGTGTCTGCATTGTTGCATGTATGACATGAACACTTCCTTATGGAACATGGACTTCGGATTAAGGCTTTCTGTTTTGCTCAGATATGGGCTTTAAAAAGCTAAGAGCTAGTTTAGTGCCATCCTCTGTGCAGAGCCACTGCGTTCAGATCTGTGCATCTGCTCTTTCCTGTATATTAAATTTTGACATGCGATTCTGTCTGTGTCGGCACTGCATGTGCATCCACGTCTTTGGGCTCCCTGCACGTAGCTCTGAGGTGGATACATCCACATCTGCCAGTGGCTCTGCACAATGGACGACACTAATCTATCTTCTGAATGAGAATTAAAACATGGGGAAATGTGATTTTATTGCATAGATGTACTGTGTATATTTTTCTTGCCTCAAGATACACTTTAAAGGAGAGCTCCAGTTTCCAGAGGTGCTGTTAGTGTAGGGCAATTAAATGATACACTTTATAAAAATTATATCGTTAATGTCTCTTATGTTGCACAGGCTCTTGAAGTTTTTAATGCCCATTTTTTTCCCTTTGTGTTCTCATGGGGCATCATTAAACACAACTCGAGTGCTCATTTTGGAGAACATTCTTTGGCTACAGCTCTGTTCCTCATTGTAGTTCACGATTGTTGCCCTGGACAGAAAATTGATAATACTGGGGATTTTAAAATGAAGCTTTTCTGCCCTACTAGTGATGTCACAGCCTTGACGTTGGCATGCAAACTAGAAGTCAGAGAACAGTAAAGAGTCCTTCTCTTCGCTGATGCATGGGAAAAGTGCCTCCATTGACAAAAGCCTATGGCTGCTTTCACAGTGCACACTGCAGTGCTTCTGAAACGCATTATGTATTGCATAGTTTTTAAATGTGTTGCATTATGGCGCCCCTGCGTGAATAGATGGTTGTTAAGGACAGCGTTGGGTGCTGGCTCCTTAACAACTGGTTATTCATTGGTTGTTAAGGATGCCGGCGGGTGCTGGATCCTTAACAACTTGGTTGGTTGTTGAGGATGCCGGTGGGTGGTTAAGGAACTGGAAGCCTCTGGATTTCTTAACAACCAGTGATGATGCCTTCCCCTTGGTGGTCCGCATGCTCCAGCTCCTCCTGTGCAGGAGCAACGCTACCACTGGAGGGGGGAGGAGGCAGAGAGACAGTGGGACAGCTGGGAACATTAGATGTGAGGGAGGAGAGGGGGCAATAGGACTGGAGGGCTAATAAAAATTCCAGAACTCCCATTCCACCCCAGAGGGGGATAGGGTGACTTCCAGGAGGGTGGGGGGGGGGCATATTTTAACTATTTCCTGACTGTTAAGAAAGCCAGCATGTGCCGGCTCCTTAACAGTCAACTATTCACTGGTTGTTAAGGATGCTATGTATCCCAAAACTGCGCCCTGGGTGTTTTTGCTGAGTTTTTGGTGTATTTTGGTGAGGTTCCCATTGACTTCAATGGAAGGTGCATCTTTGGTATGCTTTTGGAAAAGCACACCAAAGATGCAGCATACAGGACTTTTCAAACTGTAGCACAAACGCAGCGCAGCAATGTGAAAAGTCTCATAGGATTTAAAGTGAAATAATTTTGATGCGCTTTTGTCCCTCTAAAAAAAGGTGCGTTCCAGAGTGGCAAAAGCACATCAGTGGGAAATGGGTCTAAAAAAACAAACAAAAAACAGAACAGCAGCTGGAATTTTATCTGCTACCTGGTTCCTTGAAAGGTACAGCCCTGACCTAATTTTTCTTTGATTTTTTTTCTCTTGCTCTGCCAATATACCAACTTGTGTGTTTGTATCTGGGCTCATTCAGTCTTGTTGGGATCTCCTCTGTACAACAATGACCTGAAGTGCGGAAACGAAAACATCTGCATTTAATATGGCTTTTCTTTTAAATGTATCTGGAAGCCAGGGCTACATCTGCACTTGGTAATTCACATGTGCAGGTCTCCGTGTTCCTTTATTGGGAGCAGTAAAGCTTAACGAGCTTTGTTTTGTGAAGCAGAAACCTATTAGTGAGATTTCTTTCCTACTAATGATGTCTTTTCACAGGCTCTTGTCAGAGCGTATTTCAGTTCGCTCAGTCGGTCAGCGGTAACAATGTGCACGCTCTCCTAGAGTGCTTCAGTAACACCTTTGAGGAAGTGAAACTCCTTGCCTTTGAACTTCTGAGAAAGCTGCCCCCATCTGTTCTGGGCCTCCAGGTAATTATGACCAGAATGCAAAAAAAAAAAGTGCTCCATGCTGGCAACACAATCAGTGAGAGATTCTGCTATTTCTATGAAGCACTAGCTTCAGGGGGATGAAGAGTTATTTGACCGTTTCAGCAAGGATGAAGATTAAAATCTATGATCGAGAGGAAGAAAACATAGAAAAGTCATAAACTTGTAAAGTTTTTATGAACACCAGCATGCCAATAATTTTGGTAATGCAGTGAAGCATTTAAAGAATATGTTTACCCTTAACAAAAAAAGTTGATTTTGATTGGATGCTAGAGGGTTGAACCTGACCCCAACCTTAAACACTGGGATCTTAAGAGGTGGCCTGTTTCCAAATCAACTCCCAGCCCCTCTAGCTCCCCAATCCTATACTTTTGGAAGACATGGCTGGGCAGTTATGGATTTAGAGGCCTTCAGCCTGATTTAGTGATTAGACTAGAGGGAAAAGCATATAGCTCAGTCTCTGCTTATGGGTAAATATGGCTATAACTGTGCTATACACCAGAGATTCTTGAAGCACAGATATCTAAATGGGGCAGAAAGGAATGATTTGTGTGATTCCATCCATGTACAGCAACAAACAAACCTCAATTACAAGAAATAGCCAGCACACCATGTGTGTTGAAATAAAAAAGAGCACATAGTATCCACCAATGTTTTAGGGCCCTTTTTATCATCTAGAAGAAGGGGTCTTGCAAAAAAGGAGTCCCTCGTGGCCCTGAAACTGTGGATATAATGTGATGTCTTATCTTTTTTTATTTGACCTCATTAAATGTTTAAGGTACATGGGAGGTGTGGTGACTGTTTCTTTTAATTGAGGTCTTTATTGCTGTCTGTGAAATATACAAAAATGGTGTGGCAATAAATCATAAATAACAATACAGTAATGTGATAAATAAAGTGCAAAATATAAATGTAAAAATAAAACATACAATATTAATAAATATTGTGTTAGATCCTACAGGATCTTTAAAGTGTCTTATACATGATGTTTGTATCAAACTGTGCAATATTAATAGGGTCCTATCCAGGGATCTTATAGGTGACAACAACCTGTCGCAAATGGGACCAACCCCAAAACAATACTAAGTGATATATATAAAATTGAATCCCTATACAGGGATATATACCAAGTAATACAAGTGACCAGTGTAAAAATTCACACAAACTATAATAACATATATATCAATAACCAAGTGTCCAAACAATGAAAGATAATCAATAACAATTGATGTGTAGTAGTGCCTTTTCTTCGTTAAAGTGCTCCAGTGCTGGTGCAAACGGTGCGTATGAATCCTAGATGGCAGGCATGCCCCATCACTTCCTTGATGCGACCCCCAGGGGTCAACACGCCTTTTGGATCTCCCCGGATCCTGTAACAAATATCCAGGCCACTCAGGTTCCACTGCCCCTTACTGGTAATCTCTTTCAATGTAAATCACTCCTCCATACACAGGCAACTGTATGTGTGCCCACACATTATCACCATATTAGTTCCATAAAATGATAAAAAACAGATCTCCCATAGTGCAACACTGTATTTTATTGAAAAACCATGCAAAAACGCCAAGTGTAAACTCACATGTATAAAGATTCAATCAGGCTTCTTACACCACTAAGCATGGGCGTTGTGACGTACTTCTGGTAGGGCGCCATCTTGGTACACCAGAGGGCATGCAGTACCTATTGTATTGTCCGCACATAGGTAGGGGATTGGGTGTGAGCAGCATCATAATTTAAGTTTCATAGCAGCGCAGGGGGACTTTTTACATTATTTTTATTGCTGTCTGTGCCTCCATTGAATAGAAATGCATTCTCACTATAAATTCTATTGTTACCAGGACTAAAAGTGATTAAAAAGCCTAAATATTTTAATAGAACAGTACAGGACTTGTATTCATAAATTATGGTTTATCTGCATGCTACCTTCTGATAACCGGAAAATGTCAAAATTGCTAGGGCCATTCCAAGAGCATATTCACATAAACCTACCCATTCTGTGAGACTCCAGTTATTTGCTAATGTCCTTACGTGATAGACCTCTTCTCCTCTGGAGAAGTATTTTTCTTTTATCCACTTCAGGATTGCCCGCCCGCATTGTATTGCATACAGGTACGTCACTGGCCTTTTCCAGATACAGGGCTCACGTGACTCCACCCGACGACTCCCATTATGATTAGACACAGTGGGATTTTTTGCAGCAGGTCCCACCCAATGATCTGTGACCGGGACCTGTGATCATTTGTGTCCAATCACAGCCAAGAGCCCTGTGTTGTCCAATCTTTGTTTCTTCTTCATGCAAAGCAGGGAAAAGGAACAAAGAGATTTTTAGTAGAAAGGCAGCACATAATAAATACATTAACACTTGTTAGGCACACACTTACACACCTTGATTACCCTGAGATGTTAACCTCTTCGCAGTCAGTGTCATTAGTACAGAAATCGTGTAACTAGTATAAAAAAAAATATAAATACAAATTTCAGTACATATACCATAGTTTTTAGACACTATAACATTCACACAAACCAATCAATATACACTTATTGCGCTTTTTTTGGATTAAATTTATGAATAATGTTTTTTTTAGAAACATAGAAGTTATGGCAGAAAAAGACCGAGCAGTCCATGGAGCCTGCCATTGTTTTTTTGTGTTTTATTTTTTTGGGGAAGGCGGAGGTGGATGGGTTTTTGTTTTTTCTGGGGGGGGGGGGAGTTAACTTTTTTGTCTGAGTATAGATCTATGCATGTCCACAGCATGTTTGAAGCTATTTACTGTTGACTCTCCCACTACCTCTGCTGGATGTTTATTCCATGCATCAACTACTCTTTCAGTAAAATAATACTTGCTGAGATTTTGAACTTTCCTCCAGTTAGTTTATGGTCATGTCCTCGTGTTCTTGATTTTTATTTTTTGTTGAAAATACTGCCCTCCTGACCCTTATTCACCCCCTTGATGTATTTTGGACTACATTTCAAGGTGGGTGTGTAGTAAATAATAATTTTTTTGGATATGATTTATAGCAGTTTTATCACATTTTTCTGTCTTTTTCTTTTATATGGTAAAAAATAAAAAAAAAGGCCAGTAATGATCAAATACCACCAAAACAAACTCTATTTGTATGAAAAAAAAATAGACTTTGTTAGGGTACAGTGTTACATGACCGCGCAATTACCAGTTAAAGTAGCACAGTGCTAATTAGCGGAGCTGAAGTGGTTAAAACCGTTCAGTTTTTTTTCTCTGAAGCTTCTACTAAGATTTGATTGCTTACTGCTTTTGGCTACTTGCCAGTTTCAGGATTGATTTTCCTCGTACATTTGGGGACCATACCTGGACCTCACTATGTGGTGCTGGCCTGTAATGTTTACTTGAGCACTTGGTCCTGTGTTAGATACCCACCTTGGAATGTTAGCCATACAGGACCAGGGCCATGGTCCATTTCTTTGGTTCAGTGTCATAAATAAGGGTTTCCCTGTATATTGATGCTGGTCTTCGGCTTTTAATAACACAGTCTGCAGTGCATAGCAGACTATGCAGTTATTAGTCAGAGGATTTTGGAGGTATTCATTTATTGTGGTAACCCTTACCATATTTTTTCTGTTTCTTGGCGTGAGCAATTTAAAATTGGTGATTTCCCTCCTCCTATCTAGACTTAGTTTCAGGACAATGAGGTTACTGTGTCACGCCTCCTGGATGACACATTCCCGCATGCCTTTCCTGCCGAATATGCACACAGTATATTGCTGTATTTGTACTGCCATCTGCTACAGAGACATAACCAAAGGTGTATGGCCAGCGCCTGGGTAATTGCAGCTCCTGTATCCGAACATGCAAAACCCCACTGATTGGAATGTCCATTCCATGAGTAACCCACTGGGAATCCCCTCACTTAGCAATGGCGGATCACAAATGCAAGAGAGCTGGTACAACAGGCCGGAAATTATATGTTCTGCAGACAGCCTGCAAGAATCTCAAACCACCCCTCAGGGTCATAGCTGTTCTCTTGTTCTGGATAAATATCCTATTCTGACACCACTCCTCTTTATCTGACTCTAGATCCCTCTCGGCACATACCATGAAGCCTGTTTGACATATTGAAACTGCAAATGCCACTGATTCTGAATTCTTTGGAAAACTGCACTTTTACAATCTTTAGCTTCCCAAGGCTAGAGACGCTGCACATTCTCTATACTCCCTGGACCTGTTCAGGATTCAGAGAGCAAACCACCTTTTACCTGAAAATGTTATGGAGGAAAGTTTTATGGATCCTGATTGCGTAGCAGAGACCTCAGAGAATTTCCCTTCCCCTGCATATTATGAGGTACAAGCTACAGCTATGCACCAAATTCTCTCTACTGTGGACACGCGCATTGATGTGATGCTCACTAGTCTTTGCCTAGCTGCACCTGACTTCACAGCCTAAAAAGGGCACTATGGACATTAGAAAGCTGGGTAAGCCAAGAAGGAGTTTTCCAACAACATACATAGATTGACTGCACTGCAGATAGTTGCTGCCATGTCGATTTGCCAGACTGTTGCTGACTTGACAAGACGAAAGTGTGTCCCTTATCTCTGTGAATGTGCACAGGATTTTGTAGTAAGGAAGACAATCCACACTGCCGCCACTGCTCTAAAATGTTTGTTTTTTATAAAGACCACAGGTAATTAATCACAAATACAGTAGGTTGACGCGTTTTAGCTGACACAGCTATAGTCATAACCCAAAATTTGGCATGGAACCTCAAAAATAAATAGTGGTAGGAACACAGACTCTGCCCGCAAATCTGCCAATTACGCACATAATTGCAAAATACTCAACAGCCAAAATAAGCAGCCTAGAGTCAATGCTAGGCCACTCAAAACAAAAAATATACAAAAAAGGTACAATAAAATATACAAAAAAACAGGATTTTGTGGTTAAAAGATTGGTCTGCTAAAACTGCTTGTAAGAAGCATCTTTTATGCATGCCTTCTGGCAGTGAACACCTATTTAAGAGTTTCTTGACAAATTTATTAATATCACCAAGGGAGGTACTCCCTGCTTCTGGCTCTTCTGAGACTCCAGGGCATTCATGTCACAGGTTACCTGGATGACTTCCTACAGAAACAACTCTTCAGCTACAATCTTGTCTGTCAGTGTCAAAAGAAGGATTTAGTTCCTTCAAACCCTTGGCTAGATAATCAGCTTTCCAAAGTCTGCTGTCCAGCCTTTAAATCGTCTGGAGTACCTGGGTCTGATATTGGGCACATCAAATCTGCTTATTCGTCCCTCAAGAGAAAGTTGCTTCCTTAAGGTTCCATAAAAAGATTTTCAGGTCAAAACAGCACCTTTCATTTCACTTCTGGGCTTGATGGCAGCTTCCTTTGAGGCAGTTCCCTTTCACTCTAGACCTCTTCAGTCCAACATACTTACAATCTATAGCATGTAAAAACAAACCTTGGATCGCCCAGTGCTTCTATCAAGCTCTCCTTAACATGGTGGATCTCCAGTCCTGCCCTGGATTTGGGAAAGTCTTTTCTTCACATGCTCTGAAAGGTGGTCACTACAGATGTCAGTCTTACATGCTTGGATTGAGTTTACAAATTCCTGACTGTCCAGGGGACATGGTCTACACAGGAACCGAACACTTTCCTTTAATATTATGGAACCAATGCTATCAGATTAACTTCAGCTACACTGGACCTCCCTTCTACAAGGTCACCCAGTCAGAGTACTGTTAGACAATGCCAGAGCAGTGGCATACATAAACCATCAAGAGGGAGCCAGAAGTCAAGCTGCACTAAAAGAATTACGTTTGATACTCTCATGGGTGGAAACTCACAGTCCAGTTTTCTTGACTGTCCACATCCTTGGATTGGACAGATGGTAGGCGGACTTCCTAAGCCATCAATGCCTAGACCCAAGTACGTGATCTTTGCACCCAGGGATCTTTCAAAATAGTTGGCCTCCAGGTTCAGCAACAAGCTGAACAAATTTCTGGCCAAGACCAAGGTTCCTCTAGCCTTTGCATTAGATGCTCTGGTGATTCCTTGGACTAATGTAAAGCTGGTTTATGACTTCCCCGTAGTGAAGGTCCTCTCTCAACTGTTATGCAAGATACAGGTGGAAAGGGTTATGGTGATTCTCATTGCAGCACATTGGCCCAGAAGGATGTGGCACACAGACACACTCACATTTCTTGGACTCTTTCAAGCAAACCAGATTTACTAGCCTAAGCCCCCATTTCATCCTGCTTCTCAGTCGCTGGCTTTAAAGGAATAGCTGTTGCAACACAAATCTTAAAGGACTCTGCCATTCCCACTCATTACTGAGAACAAGAAAATCCAACCCCCACAAGTTTTACCCTTGCACATTGAATGCTTACTTTGGATAGAAAGTTAATGTCCTATCACTTGTATTTTGGACTTTCCTCAGTCTGGCCTTGACCAGCATCTAGCCAAGCAAGTTTCTGCTTTATCCATTTTATTCCATAAACCTCTTGCCTTGAATCCCTAATCAAGACTTTTGTTATCTGTATTTTCGAGTTGGCAGCTCTTTTTTGTAAAGAACCCTTTTCTGTTTTGCAGAAGGATAAGCTGGTTTTAAGACCGAAACATCTTTATGCCTATGTTGGTATCTTCTTTCCACTTTAATGAGTTTATTGTCCTTCCTTCCCTCTGTCCTGCACCAAAACATTACAAGGAACTAGCCCCACATTGCATGGATGTGAGGGTCTGTCAGGGTCTGACCTGACAGCCACAGCTTCTGTTCACAAGACGGTGGGGTTGATTTTCTAAAGGCAAATGGACTGTTCACTTTAAAAGTGCAGTTGCACTCTGCAAGAGAATTTGCTCCAGAGATTAGTAAATAAGGGGAAGCTCTGCGGACATCTGTCATCCAATGTGTCAAAGCAAAAATGCTGTTTTTCCTTGCATGCAATTTGGTATTCTTTGTAAAGTGAAGCTTCACCTCATTTACTAAGCTCTGAAGCAGATCCCTTGCAGAGTTCAATTGCACTTGCAGAGTGAACAGTCTATTTGCCTTTAGCTACTCAACCCCCAAATCTTTTTGTTCTGCCTGTGGGCCCTTGTAAAGGGCATCTTGCTTCCTGCTCCACCATTGCCAGTTGGATCAGGCAACCTCTTTCCAGAGCCCACACCCTTAGAGACAGTGTTCCTCCTTTTCCTATCAAGAGCCCATGCCATCAGGACTGTTGTCTCTTGGGCTTTTCAGTATGAAACATCTGTTTCCCAGATTTGAAAGGCCACCACCTGGTCCTCTATTCACATGCTCTGTAAGTTCTACCAGGTGAATGTTCAGGCCTCAACTGATGTGAGCTTCCACCACAAAGTGCTTCAAGCTGTTATTTGAGTGTTTTGTTTTGGGTTCTTTAACCCTTGTTTTCTTGTGGGCCCTTTGGCAGTTCCGGTTGCAGATGTTGTTGATTACACCTCAGTTTAGTGCTTGGGTATGTCTCATGGTACTTGAAATGAGTCCTTTGTTCTGTACTGTACAGTTATGCAGGCCATAGACACGCTCGATTCCCATTCCGAGTTGATGGGGGAATCCCTCCCATGGAGCTATTGTGTTCTCCCGATAGGAGGAGCAGTCCCTGCCGGGAGAACACAGTGTTTATTACCAGCTGCTGCAGCTGCTGGTGATAATAACATGTAAAAGTCCGACATACTGGTTGTTACAGAGCCAATAATAATAGTTTGTAGTACTTCACAATATATATTAATAAAAATATAAATGAAAATAAACCACAACACCCTTGACAATTAAGTGTTACAGACCGCCTGCCACCTCGATTGGGTGATTCCGTCAGAGAACTGTTTCCTCACCGCTGGCACACAGGAACAAGGTATTATAGCTGGGCATCACACCGAAGACTAGGCGACACTAGCTTAGGTGCAAAACTGAAACTATTTTATTGAACATAAAATACAGGTTTCTATACACTTCAGAAATAGGGCAGTCCCCACATGAACAAAAAATAAATATTACAGATTGGGATAAACATCCCACAATGATTAGGTAAGAGCTTGATCACATTATCCTGAACAGTGCAAACAGTACAGCTAACAGTGATCTAATTAACAGTAAGCTAATCAACAGCCAAGCACCCAGACAAGCCAGGCCACCCCAGCCAGCCCGGCACCTCCAACCCTGAATACATGAAGTACATTGCACATGCTGTCTTTCAGGTGTTTGCTTTCACTTGTATAATTTGTTCATAATAAGACAAAACTCATACAATATTCCAACAGTCTGAAAAAGTGGAATTCATCTATTTTCATAGATTTCTTGAGGGCGATCGTTGGTAAATTTTTCTGTCCCAAGTGGAGGAGGTTCTCCAACCCAATCTGCAGGAAGGCACCATATTTCCTCTGACCATTAATCTGTATACGATTAATATGACCCCTTTCCATCCACTCCAGAAGGGAAGCAATATTGTCTTTACTCAGGGATTTAAACCAAGCCTCACTCTCAGCGTTCATCACGTTGTTGTCCATTAATAGAGAACGATCCGCTCTCCCCATGGGCCATAATCAGTGTTTAATCACCTGAAGGTAGCCTGCGTATAACCCATGGTCTATGAATGCCAGTCTTGTGTCCTGTACTGTATTCCAAAATAAGGCGTAAGTACAAATTCTGATTATTTTTTTATAGCTGTCACTAGAAGAAAAGGTGAGGGGACATTTTCTAAAGGTGACACCTGTTCCATAGACATCTATCTAAAGCCAGCCATAGATGGAGTGAATCACTCGATTACCACATCAATACAGTCAGTGTTGATGGGGAAATCTTTCCCGTAGAGCCATTGTGTTCTGGCAGGGGGAGCCATCCCTACCAGGAGAACACAGTGATTACTGCTAGCGGCTATAATAGCCGCTAACAATAATCGTATGTAAAATCCAACAGGCTAATTGTAGCCAAGTTACGCTATCTGGATACATCCAGCCAGCCCATGTATGGTTGAAATTTTGACTAGTCCCTGCTGAACCGGCAAAGATTCGAATCACCTATGGTCATCTTAAATGATAAGTTCACCTTTTCAAGGTGTAACATGTTACCATTTGACTGGCCCCCGATCCCCGCTTTGACAGCTAGCAGGGATCTTCTCCTCTCTTTTTAAGAAAACCGTGACTGTGCGGGGTCACTCATTCACAGCATCTTGTGAATGAGAGACTAAAATTCCCGGCAGCCTTAGGGGCTGTCAGCTTGTAGTCTTCAATGAACTACCATGGCACTGTAGAGTGCCGTGGTAGTACATTGATTCTTCCCGTCAGTATATCTGCTTGCTCATACATCCTGTACGAGCAAGCAGATATTCTGACAGATCTGCAGGAGACCTGCATGGCACCAGTGATCTGCTGATCTCTGTTGCAATGCTTTACAGGCTCCTGCAGACAAAAATAATAAATGCACATTTTTTACCTTCAAAAACAGTGCATTTATTATTTTAACCTGCAAAAAAAGTGCATTTATTTATTTTTCTAAAAGGTCAACTTATCCTTTAACCACTTGCCTACCAGGCACTTATACCCCCTTATTTACCAGGCCAATTTTCAGCTTTCAGCGCTGCCGCACTTTGATTGACAATTGCGCGGTCATGCAACATTGTACCCATATGAAATTTTGATCATTTTTTTCTCACAAATAGAGCTTTCTTTTGGTGGTATTTAATCGCTACTGGGCGCTTTACTTTTTGCGCTATAAATAAAAAAAAATGCAAAAAATTTGAAAAAAAAAAAAAGTTTCTTTGTTTCTTTTATAAAATTTTTCAAACAGGTATTTTTTCTCCTTCACTGATGTGCGTTGATGAGGCAGCACTGATGGGTACTGATAGGCGGCACTGATGGGCACTGATAGGCAGCACTAAAGGGCACTGATAGGCAGTACTAATGAGGTGGCATGGATAGGCGGCACTGATAGACAGCACTAATGAGGTGTCACGGATAGGCGGCACTAATATGCAGCACTGATAGGCGGCACTGATAGGTGATACTGATTATGGGTACTGATAGATGGCACTGACTGGCATCACTGATGGGCACTGACTGGCACAACCCCTGGGCACTGACTGGTGGCACTGACTGGCAGCACTGCTGGGCTGCACTGGTGGGTGGCACTGCTGGGCTGCACTGGTGGGTGGCACTGGTGGGCGGCACTGGTGGGTGGGCACAGGTGGGTGGCACTGGTGGGCACAGGTGGGTGGGCACAGGTGGGTGGCACTGCTGGGCACAGGTAGGTGGCACGTCTGGGCACAGGTAGGTGGCACTGCAGATGGTACAGGTGGGTGCACTGCTGGGCACAGGTGGGGGCACTGCTGGGCACAGGTGGGGGCACTGCTGGGCACAGGTGGGCGGAGCTAGTGGGCGCACTGCTGGGCACAGGTGGGCGGAACTTGTGGGTGTCACTGCTGGGCACTGATCATCAGGGCACTGATCATCAGTGCCCTGATGATCGGTGCCGATCCCCGCTCTCACAACTGCCGGTTCTCGGCAGTACTTTCCTCACGATCTGACAGCGTGAGGAAAGTGCAGCCGAGAACCGGCACTTGCATTTCCCTCTGATCAGCGTGTCATTGGACACCGCTGATCAGGTGGTAAAAGGCCGCTGTGATTGGCCTTTTACCACATCACATGATCAGCTGTGTCCGTAGGACACAGCGATCACGGAGATCGCCGGGTGCGCGCCCCCTGGGGCGCGCAGGAGAGCGCGTTCTGGGAGGACGTCATATGACGTCCACCCAGAACTGGCCGGCCGCAGTGCAGCCGTCATTCGGCTATCTGCGGTCGGCTACTAGTTAAGAGGGCAGTTCCTCCTGTTATGTACCAGGGAAATATCTCTAGTGGAACACAGACAAAACAAAAAACTAATAGGGGTTTAATCAATACCCCCTTCTTATGAAACTAATAAAAATAATTTTTGGCTTTAGATTTATTAAGTTGACCTAAACTTGTTATTTTTACTGTGGGAAAAGAGAAATAAACTGTAATACAAAGCAGGGACTTTAACTGAGTTGGACCCTCATTATTACTTTCCTGTTAACCCCTACTTTCCCAGTGTTCATTGAAAATAGGTCTGGATTTTAATATGATTGGAAGACTTTTCTTTACAATTAAAACACACGCACACATCACATTAATAGTCATCAACACTCCATAACGAAGGACAAATTGAATTGTTTCTCAATAGTTCCTGCAGATAGCCTAATATAGCAAATTATCTGTTACAGTCATGGTAACAGAAATACAAAATAACACAGAACTTACTGGTGTGTGGAATACAGATCAAATCAAAGCCCTAAGATGCAATGGAAAGTTGAATGATAAATCCTGTATTGGCTTCAGTAGAAGTTGGGTTCAGCCATGTTTTCTGTAGGAGCATGTATAAGCCAAATGCTGACTAAAACCACTTCATCATTGGATGACAGACGTGTCGGCCTGCCCATTTTCGCATTTTATCAGCTGTCTGTTTTGTTGTTCCCAGCACACTGACTCACAAATTCCCCTTAATGGTTACCGCTGGTGCATGACCCCACAGTTCCTGGAATTTCATTACAACTGAAGTGGTTAAAACGTTCACATTTTACCTCCAAATGCGGTGTGAAGTGAGTACTTCTGAAAATGGACCAGCTACACCATTTGTCATCCAAATAAAACCATTTTCCTTTAGGCTTTTCAGGAAAATATCTAAAAAAAAAAAAACCCCCAAAAAAACAAAAAAAAAAACATTCAGTGCTGGCTGTATATATTGTTTGACTAGGGCATTTATTAACTTTAGATCTAACTATAACTGGCTTAAAGTGACACAAAACATTATACTTATTCTCAAAAAAATAATCCATACACCTCCATTACTTAATGGCCCTGTAATCTATGTTTCATGATATTGTTTCTTGCTGTGCTTTTCTGCCTCCTTGGGGCACCCTCTGTGAGCCTCTCCTTTTTCCACTCATTTCTGTTTGCCTGGAATGAGCAGTGCTGTGGGTCATGTACTCAGCTCTGTACACACTACAAATCCCATAATTCATAGTTCTTCTCAGGACTGAGCAGGAGAGGGTGGCTATGTTCCTACATACAGTGGGACATGGGAGAACGAATGTAGCCACCCTCTCAAAGTGGAACTTCACTCCCTCAATCAACATTGACTATTTTAAATCCTTATGCTGTTAGCAGTAGTAAATAGGAAAGTATATTATATTTACTTCTTTGAATCTTTTTTTTTTTTTTTATATTTCTTCAGTTACTTCCTGGTTTTCATGGCTAGGCAAATTATGTCATACACCCCAGGAATCTTCAGGAAGGGAGGAGGGTGGGAGGGTTTTTTTTTTCAGCTACGCACAGCCTCCTGCCTGCATGTCTGAGCTATGGGAAGAATCATTTGTCCTTGTTCAAGATGGCCACGGCCAGAAATTCAAGGGGGGTGTTTTTCAAAGTGATTTCCCAGCAAAATAAAGCATGGAGACACGGATGGATGGGTGAGTTTGCTTTGAATAGTTAGGTGAGTTTGCAGGGACTCTCTGCAGTCAGAATACACTGATCAGCGGCTTTAGCCACTGATCAAGAAAAAATTTACAAGCCCATGCGACAGAAGTCAATTGTTACATTGACTTCTGTTAAGTGGGAGTGGCCACAGATGGATCAAAATATGGCTGGTCCTTCCTGAACTTGCCAAATTGATCCAGCTATAGCCAGCTTAACCTCTTCACGTTGAGAGTGTGGATGGACTTTGACACCGAGAGGCCGTATTTTTGCTTACCAAAATGTAAACAAACCTGTGCCGAGAGCACGTGCCCTGTGTGTTACTGGCACAGTTACCGGCACCTATTGGAAAGCTCCCAGTCGGTTCTTGCAATCAGGAGCTTTTCGATCATGTGACAGCCAGTCACGGCAGTCACGTGATCATAACCCCCCGCCTCCGGGCATCAGAATCCGCTTAGAGGCCCAGCAGGCGCCAGCGTTCAGTGTCTATAGAAGAGCTCAGCTGATGACTGCCTAACTTATCTACAGGGGATTTTAGGTAAACAGCACCTCTTCAAAGAGAAGTATGGTCAAAGCTTTTATGGCCATACTTTGCTTGTGGGTCACAAGAGTGCACTTACTTTTGTCCTCCTCCAGAGTCAGCTGATAGTGGGCTATTGCCAGCTATCAGCTGACAAGGCAGAGCCACTCCAATTGTCGGAGCTGGCTGCTTCAGCTGGTACTCTAGTGAGAGAGTGGTGACAGATACTGGTCATGTGATCGCACCGTTCTTGGGCTCAGAGCTGATGTGGGAATGCTGCAGCATCACACAGATTTATTTTGCTAAATGAAAATCTATACACTTTATTAGCAAATGAACCCCTGTGTTCATTACTATTTGTTTTGTCCAAAGGCTGGATGGAGCTTAAGTGTACTCATCACCTACAGTCAGGGGTTGGTTTGCTAAAATTATAAAGATCGCCCACTTAATGGTTAGCACTTCTGCCTTGCAGTACTAGGGTCCTTGGTTTAACACCAGGTCAAGACACTATTTGCATGGAGTGGGTTTTCTGTGGGTACTCTGGTTTCCTCCTACACTCCAAAGACATCCTAACTAAAATTTCCTAAGCATGCCCAAGATGGCTGTCTCGCCATCTGCCCCAATAGAGTTTTAAAGTGATTCTAAAGGTTAATTTTTTGGGGGGAAAATAACAAACATGTCTATACTTACCTTCTGTGTGCAGTGGTTTTGCACAGAGCAGCCTGGATCCTCCTCTTCTAGGGTTCCCCGCAGGTTCTCCTTGCCCCTCCCTGCTGTCGGGTGCCCCAACAGCAAGCAGCTTGCTATGGGGCTAACCGCTGCTCCGTGTGTCCATTCACTCATGGAGCCACAGCTTGGTCCCGTCCCCTCTCCTCATTGGCTTACTGGCTGTGATTGACCGCAGCAGGAGCCAATGGCTCCCGTTTGCTGTCTCAGTCAAGGAGGAGGCAGAGCCAATGGCTCCCGCTTACTGTCTCAGTCAAGGAGGAGGCAAAGCCAATGGCTCCCGCTTACTGTCTCAGTCAAGGAGGAGGCAAAGCCAATGGCTCCCGCTTACTGTCTCAGCCAAGGAGGAGGCAAAGCCAATGGCTCCCGCTTACTGTCTCAGCCAAGGAGGAGGCAAAGCCAATGGCTCCCGCTTACTGTCTCAGCCAAGGAGGAGACAGAGCCAATGGCTCCCTCTTACTGTCTCAGCCAAGGAGGAGGCAGAGCCAATGGCTCCCGATTACTGTCTCAGTCAAGGAGGAGACAGAGCCAATGGCTCCCGCTTACTGTCTCAGCCAAGGAGGAGGCAGAGTCAATGGCTCCCGTTTACTGTCTCAGCCAAGGAGGAGGCAGAGCCAATGGCTCCCACTTACTGTCTCAGCCAAGGAGGAGGCAGAGCCAATGGCTCCCGGTTACTGTTCCAGCCAAGGAGGAGGCAGAGCCAATGGCTCCCGCTTGCTGTCTCAGCCAAGGAGGAGGCAGAGCCAATGGCTCCCGGTTACTGTTCCAGCCAAGGAGGAGGCAGAGCCAATGGCTCCCGCTTGCTGTCTCAGCCAAGGAGGAGGCAGAGCCAATGGCTCCCGGTTACTGTTCCAGCCAAGGAGGAGGCAGAGCCAATGGCTCCCGCTTGCTGTCTCAGCCAAGGAGGAGGCAGAGACTCGGAACAGCCGAGGCTGTCGTTCACATCGCTGGATCGCTATGATGCTCAGGTAAGTATTGAGGGGGGTGGGGGCACTGCTGCACACAGAATGTTGTTTACCTTCATGCATAGAATGAAGGTTTACAACCACTTTTAGGTCCACAGATAGAAAAGTGCTAAAAAAAATATAAATTTCTCTCAAATGTATTTGAACACACAGATTCACCTTGTTTGCTATCAGTCACCTTTGCAAAGTAAGCATGCATTTTTCAATGGGAACATTCACTTTGCTAAGTGAACAGTCTTTACCCTTTCAGTAAATCACCCCCACAGTGTCCCTTTTGTTTGGAACCATTTAAAATTCATGCTGACAGTGGCCTGTCGGTTCATTGGGAACTAGTGCCATCCTTGTAACATCAAGAATAACAGCTACCACAGCTGGCATTCCTCCTGGTATCTCCTTACAAGATCTGACAACAGTCTACAGACTGCTCATACCTCCAACCCAAAGAAACAAACCGCAAACAAATATCCCTTCATTCATCCACTCATTCATTTAGTTAGTTGCCCTGAGGTCTCCACACCTGCATGCACTAATTATACCCAGAAAACTAGCTTACCGTGTAATTGGCCTGTGATGTGGTATCCTTGTAACAAGCTAATAATGTATATGACAGTCGGTGATAATCCAGCATTCAATGACTTGAATTGTGGCAGTCTTCTGATACGGCTATTTTCAGAAGGGTTGTGGTTGCCTCTGAAGAGAAAGCTATGTCCTTTTTATTACCAATTTGATTGAAAAGAGATAGTGGCGGGGCTGCCTGTCGTGTGTTCACTGCATCTCCTTTCATCTCCTACCATAATGATCACCTCTGGCAGTTTTTATTATTTTTTTTTTTTGCCATCTGTGTCCCATTGGGAAGATTTCCTTTCACTTCCTGTCCCATAGCCAGAATAGACAGTGAGCTGAATCCCTTCAAAGTGACTGAATCCCTGGTTGTCACTGGAACTAGTGTCCCCATTGAAAGATTTCTCCTCTGTTCCTGTTCTGGTGATAACCCAAAATGTGGGATTTTCATTCACTTTTCCTTTCAGTGATGAGGGTGACCAGGACATATGGAGAGGGAGAATCTCCCTAACGAGGGCACAGACAGCAGTAAAAACCTGACAGGTGTTTGAATCCCTCTCCCGTCTATCTAAAACGTATAATAGAAATTTTGCCCTTAGTTACACTTTAAACCCCAGTGTCCAGCTTTCTGTTTCTTTAACTACTTCCCAGCTAGGCCAATTCTGACATTTCTTTCCTACACGTAATAATCATTTTTGCTAGAAGATTACTCAGAACCCCCAAACATTATATATGTTTTTAAGCAGAGGCCCTAGAGAATAAAATGAGTGTTGACATTTTTTTATGTCACATGGTATTTGCACAGAGTCTTTTTTTAAATACAATTCTTTTGGAAAAATACACTTTAATGAATTTTAGTGCACACAAACACAATATATTACTCTGTTTTTTGGTAAAATATAAACCGTGTATATTATTATCACTGATAGCTATTAATGTCACTGGTGGTGTCAGTGGCAGTTAGTCAATTCCCCAGCGTCAATGTCTGATTGCCCACCACACTATTGCAGTCCCATCATAAGTCACTGATCTCCGCCATTACTAGTATGAAAAAAAAAAAACATTCCAGTATATATAACATCGTTTGTAGACTGTATAACTTTCACACAAACCAAATAATATACACTTATTATGATTTTTTTGTTCACCAAAGACATGTAGCACAATACATTTTGGCCTAAATTTCTGAAGATATTTGAATTTTTAAATTTTTTTATATGTTTTCTATCAGAAAGTAAAAAATATTTTTTTTAAAACCCAGTAGGGATCAAATACCACCAAAGGAAAGCTCTGTGTGTGGGGAAAAAATTATATAAATGTAATTTTGGTACAACATTGCATGATCGCACAATTGCCAATTAAAGTAGCACAGCATGAGTAAAACCTTCCAGAGTAAAGTGGTTAATGCAGATGTTCATTAAGGTGACAAAAAAAAACTTAAGGCTTTAGAACCACTTTAAAACAGCCTTTCTTAGCCTTTTTAACTGGAAGGAACCAGATAAATAATTCTCCGGTCTCACAGAACCCCTGTTAAAGATGAATAAACCTACAGTTCATGGTACTTTAGCATAAGCAGTAAGTTTTTGAAAGTTTTTAATAAAGGAATAAAGAGCACAGTGGCTTAGTAATTAGCACTCCTACCTTGCAGCACTAGGGTCTTGGGTTTGTGCCCTGGTTCTCCTAACCAGGACACTACCTGCATGGAGTTTGCACGTTCTACCTGTGCTTGTGCAGGTTTGCTTAACCATTCCAATGACTTACTGGTAGGTTAATTGGCTCCTATCCAAACTAGGCCTTGGTATGTGTATGAATGCGTGTGAGGTAGGGACCATAGACTATAAGCTTTTTGAGGGCAGCGACTGGTGTGTATGTACAGCATGTAAAGTGCTGTGTAAACTGACAGCGCTATATATATATACAGTTAATGCCTGTAATTATTACATTTGGCTTAGCTTCTGTATTTGACACCAAGGGCAGATAATTTTTTAAAAGCATCTGCCCTTATTCTGCTCTATACAACAAAATAATTTGCAGTATGTTTAAAATAGAAAATTGTGGTGCCCCTCTACATTAGTGGTCGGTGTATATGTGACCCCTTATATTGTGACTTTTCCCCCTTGCATTGTGGTTAGTGTATGTCAGAGATCAATCCATGATTACTGATTTCTCAAGGAACCCCTAGCAACCTCTGGAGTAACCCTGGGGTTCCACAGAACACTGGTTGAGATAGGCTGGTCTAAAATCTTTACCACAGTCATTCAAATTCACATTTGGTATCAGTTTGAATAGAACTGTTTTCTACCATCATGTTTGAACTCCTAAAGGAAAGCTGTGGATAAAAACAAACACCCAGCATAAAGTGTCTAGCAGTTCCAACACCTCAATACATTGGTGCTAAGTACATTGTAGTTTGTGATCATGTTATCCGTAAGTAGATAGTAAGTTTATAAATGGGATGTGAACTGAAGTGAATGCCTCAATTTTTAATGTTTATCACAAAGAAAAAAACATTGGAAATATATTGGACTCTAGATAAGTAAATGATTTTTCTGTATCTCATGTTTCAGGACCCGGAGAAATTGCTTGAGTTGTTCCAGGCAGCAATGAATTTGAGCAGAAGTACAAAACACTTTGATTGTGTAACAGCATCCTACTTGCTGAAGTTCTTGCTATACCAGGAGGGTTTGGAGGCTGCTCTGCGTAACTGGGCAAGAGGCGCACCGAATGCACCAAAATATCAGACATTTCATATTGATAGCACCAGTTTCATGGAGAGGAACACCTTCGCTGGTTAGTTGTGGAAGCTTCATTTTTTTTCCTATTTGGTGAACATATATTTTGAGCATTTTGCTTTTGTTTCCTTCTTTTTCATCACATATAAAATCACTCATCTTTTATCTTTTTCGACATATTTGGTAATATTTAGCTTAACTATATTGTCAGTACTTGTAATTGTGAATACTGTTACAGTCTGGGTTGTGCAGGGAGCCCAAGTGCCATAACCCATGGCACCTAAATTGTGATTGGCTTCTATCCGTTGCAGGGTTGCATGTGCTTTGTTGAGTTACAACTTATTCTACTTTAAAGTAGTTGTAAAGGCTGAAGGTTTTTTACCTCCATACATTCTATGCATGAAGGTAAAAAACCTGTGTACTGCTCCCCCCATACTCACCTGAGCCCCCTCTTTATCCAGCGATGTGCATGGGAGCCTTGGTTGACTCAGCTCTCTCTCCTCATTGGCTGAGACAGCAGCAAGAGCCGTGTGTCAATCACAGTCAGTGAGCCAATGAGGAGAGAGCATGGGGCAGGGCCAAGCCGTGGCTCTATGTGTCTTATGCACGCATACAGCAGGGCTCAGGAACGAGCACACACCAGTGCCCCCATAAGAAGCAACTTGCTATTGAGGGCACTGCTCAAGGGGGAAGGAGCCAGGAGCGCCGGCAGGGGACCCGAGAAGAAGAGGATTGGGGCTTCTTTGTGCAAAATTAATGCACAGAGCAAGTAAGTATGACATGTTTGTTATTTAAAAAAAAAAAAAAAACACGAAGCTTTAATATCACTTTAAATTTACAATTAGGGTACATGCACACAGATGTACTCATGGGATCGCTGATGTGTCATTGCATCGACATTTACCCGTACGTATGCATATGCCATATTTCCCCAAATGTGGAGTAAGGGGGCGTACAGCCATTCACTTTGTTGATAGGCTGTGTCATCCACTAATGGCTTCCTAGCTGTGGGAAGCACATCCAATTTTTAAATTGCTTTTTTCACAGCAGAATACTGTTACTGGAAAAGCTCAAAGAGAAACTGGTGCACTCAGAATCTGGTGCAACTGTGCATGGTAGCCAATCCGCTTCTAACCTCAGCTTGCTCAATAAACTTTGACAATGAAACATGGAAACTGACTGCTTTCTTTGCAGAGTTGCACCAGATTTTCCATGCTCCAGTTTTAGTAAATAACCTGCATAGTGTACAGGCTGCATGTAGTCTGATTTCACAGACCTGGTTGTCCTGTGTTGAAGGATAATACTGCATTGCTCTCCTTAGCCTCACCACAATTGCACTTTAATGTTAAATACATATAGTCTAACTATAACTAAAATGATAAGAAAAGCTGGGTAGGGCTGGGTAGTCCATAAATCAGTTGTTTAACCTCCCTAGCGGTATTCCCGAGTGTAGCTCGGGGTAAAATGTCAGTGGCAAAAGCGGAAACCCCGAGCTACACTCGGGCTTACCATGCGGCGCTGCATAGGGAGTCCCTGCAGAGCTTACCTTGTCCTTCACTCCCGCGATGTGTCCCCTGCAGCATCCCCGGCCATCTCCTCCGGCCGATGCCGGCATCCGGCTCCTGTGTTCCGGTCCCTGTGACGTCGGGACGTACGGGCGCCGCTGGTGGCGGGAAATTTGAAAATTTTAAAAAATGTCATTTTTTGCCAAACAAATTTTACATAGCAAAACATTGCTGTTTTAAACCATTTCACATACATTTTGTCCCGAGTGCTTTGTCCGGCGCCCTGCCTGCATTTTGTCTGTTCTTTCTGCCTGGAAACTGAGAAAAGTCCATGGCGTCCAAAAAGTGTCCCTTTAGGTCAAAAGCGGTTTTAGATCAGCTAGAGAACAGCGATAGTAAATCAGAACCACTTGCAGAATTGAGTGATAATGATTCGTGGGGAAATTCGTCATCAGACACTGAAAAAGATTTTGCGACTTTGCTCAGCAATGTGCGAACTTGGCGCTATATTTCAAATTTCAGTGTTTTCGGTTTGATTATATTATTGAATTAAATGTATTATTATTATATTATTATTTTTTATGATTATTTATTAAATTAGAATTTAATTTGTGTTTCAAATTTTATCATACCCGGGATGTTTAATAGACTCTTGTTCGGACAGATTTCAGTGAGTTATTCCTAAAAATTACAGCCTACAATAAAAAAACTACATTTTTCCATGCAAAATAATGGTACCGCTTTCAGCACCAAAAATCTGAAATAATCAGAGCGCCAGGGAGGTTAATGCCAAAGCTGCCAGTTTACCTTTATTTTTTAGGGAGAAGATAATAAAAATGTTAATTGAAATGGTCCATGTGAAGGGTGTCTGAACTCTAGGCAGGCAGCTTTTCCACACCACTGGATTTTCAGTCTCCTCAATTTGTAATGCAGATAGGTAGATCTGAGAGTAAAGCACCGCACCAAGAGTTGAAAGTCTGGATACAAGTTTATTCAAATATAAATTCAAGTGGATTGTACACAAATGCCAACAGGTTTCTGGGGCCAAACCTCACCCCATTACTTAGGGCTTTCAAATAATGTGAGGTTCTGTTTAGCCAGTTTTGTGATCCAGTTTGGCCAGACAACATAATCAGGTCCCCAACCTTTATTCTGTTAAGCAATACAGTTGGTCAAGAACTCATTCCAAACCTGCAAAGCAAAAGAAATGACACACCTAAGTTTTTGTTTACAATCTTCCATTTATTTCACATTGGAATAAACTTGTATCAGGACTTTTCTGGCCTGCATATCTTTGTTAAATTGCAAAGCACAGCGGTTGCTCCTTTTTCCACCTAAGTCAAAGCAAGTCTGTGCTCTCCTGTAACCCACAATGATGCTTTGGCAGATGTGCTTTGGTGTTTTATATGATTATCTGGGCTTGCTCCAGACCATTTTTATTTGCTACAGAAAATATACTAAAAAAGAAATATAACTTTGGCTGCTCAATATTGAAGCACAACCTCTTAGTGCCATCTGTATTTATTTTAAGAACGGGTTGGATGGTTGGTATTTTACATGCATCCTTTTAAAAAATAAAAAAAAGGTATCCAAAAAAACAAAACTGAGTCCAGGATTTTAAACCACAGAAATAAATGTTGCTTTATATGGTTGCTTAGATCCTGCTAGAGCCTAAATGGGGGTGGTAATGGCTGGTTGCCACCAGATTTAAAGCCTAATGCTAGATACACATGGCAAGTTTTTTTAATTTATTTTTTTTAGTCCACCCAGTGGGCTGAACAAAAAACTGAGGGTTCACCGTAATAAATAAGCGATGTTAGTGTGGCGATCTTCCCTGCTGAGCTTTTGTGTTCTGACAGGGGACTGCCCCCCACCCCCACTACAACACACCGGTCAGCGCTCACAGCCATTGGCTGCAATGCTAGTTTTCCATTGGGGCTGGCTGCTGTACACACTGGCCAAATGTCCACCAGTTTCTGTTGAACCAGTCAATTTTCAGCCTGTGTGTACCAGCCTTAACTCCATGTTTTAGTGAATTGAATGCATTTTCATAAAACTTGTGAGCAGGCAGGCTAATTTATCACAGAAGAGACATGCAATGTCTCTTCTGCAAAAAAAAATACATTTTCTTGCCTGCTTACAGAGTTATGTGTCATGTGAACTGGACCTGTACATGCAGCACTCTTTTTGGAAACATTAGGGGTCTAATAGACCCCAATGTCTTCCCTGCCCTTCACACCATTTAACTGAGCACAGGTCTGCTCAGTTAGATGTGTCCTCTGGCTGTACCGGTCAGGAAATGGTGGATTTGAAGCCGGAAGTGACAAAATCTTTGTCGCTTCCAGTTTCTTTGCTTACAGGTGATATCGAGGCATGGATATGCCTCAGTCTCTCCCCACTCTTTATCCTGAAGCAGGCGATTGTGGTCCTGGGCTCCTGTTAAGAGTGGGAGAGTCCAGGAACCTCAGGGGAAGGGGGTGATTGCACCGCTCTGGTCTGTGAAATTGGTCAGCGGCTATAAAGTTGCCGGATCACTTTCACTTTAAAGCTGGTTCCTGACTGAACAAATGGAGCACAAGCCATCTGCTTAAGATTAACAGTTCACTCTATTTCCAAAGAGCTGAACTAGTTTTTCATGTGTAGCCCTCCATTTCCTGAATTCCTCACCTAGGCAAGGATAAAGTAGGAATCCCCCCACCTCCTGGGGTGTCCACATCACACATCCGAAGAAGTAGTTTTCGTAAGGGGCGCATGTGCGCATCAAGATCTCATGCATGCGCAGACAAGCTGCTGTTCTCTGTCAGGTATTAGGGATCTGGCAGAGACCTGTGATATGTTTGTGCATGCATGGAATATTTGAGAATGGCAGTATGGGAGAAGAATGGCGCAAGGAGAACTTTGAAAGAACAACAACACTGGTTTCCATAGACTAACAATTTTTTTGTTTTTTCCCCATACAGGAACAATTGTTAAATGGAGGGAACTTAGTTAACCCCAGATAGGATCAAGTTTCTCTTTAAAGTACATGTATAGCCAAAACTTTTCTCTTGTTTTGATTGGAGTGGGAAACAGAATCTCTTTGTTTTTAATTCTTTCTGTGTCTCTACTGGGGAAATTCAGAACATTATCTTTAAATTTTTGGGTTCAAGTACCCTTTAAAGTGTAGGCAAAATGTTTAAATTAGTTTTGGATTGCGTACAGTTGGGGAGAATTTCCTTCACTTTGCCTAGGAGGCGCATCAGGACGTGAGAGGAAATTCCCTCTTATTTATTTATTTCAGATACTTATATAGCACCATCAATTTACGCTGTGCTTTTTACATACATATTGTACATTCACATCAGTCCCTAACCCTCAAGGGGTGTGCAATCTAAGGTCCCTAGCTCACATTCATTCATACACATACTAGGGCCAATGTAGACAGGATCCAATTAACCTACCAGCATGTCTTTGGAGTGTGGGAGGAAACTGGAGTACCCAGAGGAAACCCACACAGGCACAGGGAGGACATGCAAACTCCAGGCAGGTGGCGCCATGGTTGGGATTTGAACCAACAGCCCTAGTACTGCTAGGCAGAAGTGCTGACCACTTAGCCACTCTGCTGCCCAGCTGTCTTAGACAGTTGGCCCCGGTACATGTGTGCCCATTGGAATATTTCTCCTCACCTCTTGTTCTGATGATAACCAACTCTAAAATTCTGTAATATTCCAGATTACCAGTCCTTAGATGAGATGTCAGCATTAGTTTTCCTTTTCTTTTATACTGGTAATCCTGCTTATGATAACCTTCTGTTTTAGAATGACATTGCTTACTCGTTGTACTGTATACAGTATATGAAGAAGCCATGGTTGTGACACTGCTCTCCTGATTTCTTCTATAAACACATTCTCCTCACTTCATTTCTATTACGTTGGGGCAGGAGAAGTGTGTAGTTTACAGAAGATAGCTTGGAAGGAAGATAGCAAGTTTGAGTCTTATTTCAGTTCCCAAGGACATCGCATTTCTGGCTTGATCAACAGGTGTTTTTTGTACTTGCTGTACATATATTTAGCCTGAAAAAAGAAAATGAATTCAGTTAGTCTTAGGACTTGTAAGCTGCTATATATTTATCTGAATCGTACAATACAGGACTGGTATTTATAGACCATGGTCTATGCTGTTACCTTCAGATGATTGGCAAAAGTGCTTTTCTTTTTTAAATCATTGTTTTTGTTTCATTTGAATCTTCTGTCAACTTCTGACTGCTTATTGCATTGTGCTACCTAGTAGTTCCCGGCTCGGTTGTCCCTCCTGTTAAGGGCCCACCTTGGCATGAAGCTCAACATGTAAAGTTAGCTGCAGGGTGCTATATAGGTCCAGGGCTGTGGTACATTTCTATAGTTTCCAGACCCTGAAGACCACTTTGAGGTTATGCCGACTGTTACAGACAAAACCTGGGCCTCTAATAGGACATGGTTTCCCTGTATATTAACACTGACTCCTGGCATTAAGCACACTATCCTCGGTACATAGCCCACTACACGGTTTAGTGGCACCCTCTGTAATTTTGTCTTTAACGCTTCTCAAAAAGCATTTTTGAGTTTGGTCATTTTTCCCTCCTACCTGGAATCAATCTCAGAAGGATGAGATAACTGCATCATTCCTCCTAGGTGATGTGTTCTACCCCGCATGTTCACCTGAGAAAGAACGCAGTATGTTGCCTCATGTCCATCGCCATCTTCTGCAGAGGAACAGCCCAGGGTTATAGAAGCTCCTTCTTGGGACACGCAAAACCCCTATCCATTCTGCAGTGCTTAACTGTACTCCACATGGGATTCCCTCACTAGCAGTGGCAGATCACAGGCACAAGGGAGCTGGGACTAAGGGCCAGAACAACATGCTTTCTGCTGACGGCCTACAGGAAAGAAAGAAATCACTGCTCATGGTGATAGCTGGTCCCTTGTCTCAGAGCAATGTCTTATAATGACACTGGTCGCCTCGCCTAACTCTAGCTCCCTCTCAGACACACACCATGTGGCCTGTCTGACAAAAGCAGATTTTTCTTCCACTGTGTTTGAATTCTTTGGAAAACTCATAGCACTTCTAGGACCTTCGGTTTCCAGCAGCCATAATTTCTACACATCCTCTATTCTTCCTGACCCTTTTTTGGAATTAGAGAGAGAACCTCCTTCACTTGAAGATACTGTGGAGGAATGTATTGAGGAACCCTGATTTTGTAGCAGAGGCAGCAAAGGATTTTCCCTCTCCTGTGGCATGTGAGGTTCACGTTTTTGCTTTGCACCAAATGCTTTCCAACCGGGACACACTAGTTGATGTGGTGCGTGCACACTAGCCCTTTCCTAACACTGGTTAAGTTTAAAATACATTGAGACCATCTTCAGAGAAGTAGATTTAGAAGAAGAGTCTGTTGGTATTAAAGGTGGTGGACGAAACATAAACAACCTGCGCTATGCCGATGACACAACGCTTATCACCAGCACCAAAGAAGATATGCTGTATTTACTGAGAAATGTTAAAGTCGAAATTCGTAACATGGGATTAGAACTGAATATAAATAACACGAAGATCATGAACATGCTTGACAGAATAGAAGTTGTCAATCATTTTAATCTCCTAGGTTCTCTCATAAACAAGGAAGCAGCCAGCAGTGATGAACTATTCCGCAGAATTGCACTTGGTAGCTACACAATGATGACTGTCAACAAAGTTTTCAAATGCAAAGAAATTACACTGAAAACAAAGATCATACTTGTCTATGCACTCATTTTATCAGTTGTCAATTACCGTTGTGAGAGCTGGACACTATGAAAACAGGTTAGAAAGAAGATTGACTCATTTGAGCTTTGGTGCTGGAGAAGAATTTTATGTCTGCCATGGACAGTCCATAGAACTAATTTTGGAAGGGATCAAACCAGCTATGTCACTAGAAAACCAAATGATGAAGTTGTGACTGTTTTATTTTGGCCACATTATCAGAAGAGAGAGATCACTGGAGAAGGAAATAATGTTTGGAGAGATTGAAGTAACCAGATGAAGAGGGAGAACAACTACTATGTGGTTGAACACTTTAACTACAGCTGTGGGATAACACTGGAGGATCTTGCCAGACTAGCACAAAACAGACTTGTTTGGAGCTCTATTTCATCAGTTCGCTAGGACCCAAGTTAGGCTACGTTCACACTAGCGTTGTGTGCAGGCGGCAGAGAGGCGTTTGGGAAGCGTTTTTACCGCTTCCCAAATGCCTCTGCCAATTCTGCACATTACAGCACATGGTGCTGTTCTAAGGGGAGCGTTTGCGTCGCAGCAAAACGGACGCCTCTGGTCGAGTCAGGAGGAGTTGAAGCGTCCTATTCTAGTCTATGGTGCCGCTCCGCAAACGCCCAGCCGGCGTTTGCAATGCAGTTGCGGCGTGGTTGCGGGGCGTTTGCAGAGTGGTAACACCATTCAAACTGCATTATAGGCGTTTGTGGGGCGTTTTTAACGCTCGGCAACCGCCACTAAACCGCGCATGCGGCGTTTGACGAGCGTTAAAAAACGCTCCACAAACGCCGGACCAACGCTTGCCAAACGCTTTAGGGGCGTTTGGCAAACGTTGGTAAAACAGCCAAGTGTGAATGAGCCCTTAATGGCACTTAATAATAATAATAATAATAATAAGTTTAAAAAGACCTATTCTGGTGGTGGAGCCTGTCATCTCTATTCTTGATAAACAGCTTACCTTTCCTATTGAGGATGTTCCCTCTTTTAAGGACATTTTAGAGCCGTCCTAAGGCACCGTGCAACACCAATGTTTCTTAAAACACATATTTTTATTACTACATCTCTTATAAAAGGTAAACTTGTATGCTTTGAACTTTGCAACAGTCTATTGTACCCTCATCAAGAGAGTCTACGAAAAGCAAATATTGGAGACGTTTGCACTCATGTAAGCTGCTGTACTCTAAGTGGATGATAGTTGATGCAAAGGGGGTCATTTTTTTAATAATCTTTTAAAAGTGTTTATAGTTTTGTAGTTTGCCTTTATATCTTTAGATTGTAAGCTCCATGAGCAGGGCCCTCACATTCCTTCTGTACTGAAATGTATTGTAATTGTACTGTCTCCCGTTATATTGTAAAGCGCTGCGCAAACTGTTGGCGCTATATAAATCCTGTATAATAATAATATTAATAAGAGATGTATTAATAAAAATGTGTTGTCTTATGAAAATTGGTGTTGCACAGTGGCTCAAAAGTCTTGCCATTTTCTTATATATCTATGTAGGTATTTGAGTTTTGGGATGTGGCATTTGTTTGAGCCCATATAAACTATTGATGATTTCTATATTAACAGACTATAGCTAATTGTTCGAGACACATGAATAGAGACCAGGAAACTGTCTTTGATGGCCCTGCACTCTCAGAACAATTAGAACTGATGCGTTCAGCCATAGTTTGTGTTGATGCCCTTGAAAATGTAATTTGACAAGTTTCACAAATTGCTCATCTCTGTGCACATGCCCAGTATTTTGTGGCTGAAAGCTTGGCTTGCTGAACATGCTTGCCTTTTGATGGTGATTGCCTTTTTTTGGGGAATTCCTTGATAAATTCATCAATGAAGTAACTGGGGGAGAGGTGTGCTCACCCCATAAGAAAAGGTCTAACTCTCTTACACCTGCAGTGTCCACCACAACTCAAAGAAAGAGATTGTTTTGTTTTTCCTTTGCTTCACAAGTCCTGTCCTTCAAAGTTCACCAGGCCCTCCCAGAAGCTCTCTTTATAATGTCTATTGGCCTTTGCTGCAGTCTGGATTTGAGGTGTACTAGACCTTTGAGTCCAATCTTTCATATCTAAGGAATACAAAATACAAAACAGAGTTTCCATCCTTTGCCTTTCTGTGCTTTTTACAATCCAATCCTCCAGCTTCAGACCAAAAAAAGGTAGATTTATTGATTGTCTTGCACCAACTTTTGGCACAAGGGGTGGTTGTACCAGTTTCTCAATCACAATGGCTTTCAGGTTTCTATTCAAACTCATTCACAGTATGGAAACCAAAAGAGGGCTTAAAATCCTTAAACCGATTTCTTTGTGTACCAAAATACCAGATAGAATCAACGAGATCTGTCACTGCTTCTCTCAGACGAGTGGAATTTCTTGACTCAGTAGACATATAAAATGCCTATCTACACATCTCCATTTTCCTATCAAACCAGAGCTTCCTGCATTTTGCTGTGGCAGCATTTCCAATATGTTGCACCACCATTCATGCTCTTACAGGCACCCCAAGTGTTCACAAAAATGCTTGCCCTGCTTCTGGCTCTTCTTCAAATCCACGGCATGCAAGTCACAGGTTACCTGGACTACTTTTTACTGATGGACTCTTCAACCAAGACCCTATCTGCCACCATCCAAATGATCAGCCAGTTCCTTCAAATCTTTGGCTAGGCAATCAGCATTCCAAAATCTGCTTTCCAGCCCCACACACTGGAGTACCTGGGTCTAGTTGTGGACACAGCCCAAGTCAGAATTATTTTCTCGCAGGAAAATATTAAATCCCGACAGTCCAAATTTTGGACCCTCAGGTCATGACACCTCCCAATTTAGGAATTTACATTTCCCATTTTTGTTCTTGTGTACTTTGCCCCCTCTCTTCTTCATAGGATCTTTTGCAGTATCTTTGATGTATAGTGATTTTGTCAGATTAAGGCTTTTGCCTTTGTCACTTTTCTTTATTTTTACTTTTTACCTTTTTTCTTTCTCTTTTTTGGCACATTCTAGCTCTGACATACTATGTATGCTTCATTTTCTGTGTACATGACATTGTTCTAGTATACATCTAAAAATGGCCACTGAAACCCCAAATTGTTACAGCTGTTTTCTGCATAGTGCAGTTTACAGCAGCCTGAAGAGAGAAGTCTTGTATGTGTGTAAATTTGAAGAAAGTTTTTGGTCCTACCTTCGCTCACAAAGTACCAGAATGTGAAAATATTCTACATGCAAAGTCCCTTAAGGAATGAAATAATGAAAACCTGAAGGAGTTTTAAAAGAATACTTTGGGGGTGTCAAAGTGGTTGTTGACTTTGAGAAGATGAAGTGTGCATTGTGAGGATACAATTTTGTACCAGTTAGAGAAGTGCGTGCGGTTTTTCCTCTCTCTCATCATTCAAACTCAGCCTTTTTCAGCTAGGGTGCCCTCGGGTGCCTTCAGGTTTTTTCAGGGGTGCCTTGGCAAAATCCTTAGAATTGGCCCAAAAATTGTACACAATTGGATGAAGTGGCAAGTTGATGAAGCCTGTCTTTTAGTTACACAAAACCTCAGGTTTTCAATGTGCAATATCACATTCTTCCAGCCACTGGCGTCCTAACAACCAATGGCATCATCGGTTGATGAGGAGGATGTCGAGTGCCTGCACAGCATCCTTGTTTGCCCCTCTTCATCAGCACTAGGGTCACATTGGCAGAATGAGGGAGAGAAACTGAGGAAGAAGAGAAACATTGAAATAATAGTCAGTACCAGTGTGCAAAGGTGTATTTGTTTTGGAAGAATACATTACCTCCAATGTGTGGATGTAATTGCATTCTGTAAAAGTTTAGTTTTTTTACAGTTTAGAATGGGGTGTGTTGAGATTGTCCATGGTTTTAAAGGGTTCCTTTACTGGAAAAGGTTGAGAATCACTGCTCTAGCTCATGTAGTAGTCTTTCTGGAAGTTTGAGTTAACATTTTGGCCCGATTTTGGGCCAGACAAATTCTTGGCCAAATAAAGCAGCGCTGTAAAAGAAACATTTTTGTTTTGCTTGAAGTTATCGTTTTAGTGCTGGCGTTTCTGCCAAAATTGTACTTGTTTTTTTTGTTTTTTTTTAACTATGAGTAAAAGTTTTATGTCTTTTCAGTCCATGCACTGTCTGTATGAGGAGTCTAAAGAAGAATGTGTTCAACTCTGATTTGAAGTGTAGGTGTAGGCACCATTTTTTTTTTTTTTTAGTTTTGGATAGAGTGGGAAACTGAGTTGAGTTTTCATTTCTGTCCCCACAAGGGAGATGGACCCCTCTGTGTACCCTGGGGACCATTGTCACGCTAGCCATATACCAGTAGAATTTAATTTGAACCTTTGTATGGAAATTCTGAAAAATAATTTTTCAGAGCATTCCATCATGCCGTCATTGAGTTAAATAATTGTTCCAAAGCCCTTCGAATTTTGTCCAAACCTGCTACTTGAATGGAATCCCAGATGTATTAAACAGGTTTCTTTTGTGCCTAGAACATGCGCATTAAGCTGGCCATAAATGGATTGAAATTTTGTTGCATGTGTGGCAGCTCTAACTTAAAGAAGTCAAACGGGCTTGTTGGAAATTGTTTTCGATCAGCGGCTGCAGCCAATGGAGGCATCCCTGTTGTCAGAATACGATGGGGGAAATTTACTAAAACTGGAGCATGCACAATCTGCTGCAGTTCTGCATAGAAACCAATCAGCTTCCAGGTTTTATTGTCAAGTGTTCTGTCTCTCCAATCTAAGCATTGAAAGTGTGATCTCTGTAACTTACAGTTGTGATGAGATAGCGATAACTCCAATCTTAGTTGAATACCACAGTCAATGACTCAATCGGATGACACCTTGTAGATCTTGTGAAGTTTATTCCATAAACTGAGAGAATCTTACAACAATGAAAATCTGATAGGTCAAAAGATCATAATGTGATCTGCTTCATGACATGAGGGTAGAAGCTGCAATGCATTTCTGGGAAAGGGGGAGAGCTATCAATACAGCATTAACCAAAGGAAAGGGAGGAGCAAAAACAAATTACAGAGAACACTTAACTAGTTGCCGACCGCAGATAGCCGAATGACGGCTGCACTGCGGCCGGCCAGTTCTGGGTGGACGTCATCAGTGCCCTGATGATCGGTGCCCAGCAGTGCCACCCGCAAGTTCCGCCCACCTGTGCCCAGCAGTGCGCCCACTAGCTCCGCCCACCTGTGCCCAGCAGTGCACCCACCTGTGCCACTCTGCAGTGTCACACACCTGTGCCCAGAAGTGCCACCTACCTGTGCCCACCCACCTGTGCCCACCAGTGCCACCCACCTGTGCCCACCCACCAGTGCTTCCCACCAGTGCCACCCACCAGTGCAGCCCAGCGGTGCTGCCAGTCAGTGCTACCAGTCAGTGCCCAGCGATTGTGCCAGTCAGTGCCGCCAGTCAGTGCCCAGCAGTGATGCCAGTCAGTGCCGTCTATCAGTACCCATCATCAGTGTCACCTATCAGTGCCGCCTATCAGTGCTGCATATTAGTGCCGCCTATCCGTGACACCTCATTAGTGCTGTCTATCAGTGCCGCCTATCCGTGCCACCTCATTAGTACTGCCTATCAGTGCCCTTTAGTGCTGCCTATCAGTGCCCATCAGTGCCACCTATCAGTGCCCATCAGTGCTGCCTCATCAACGCACATCAGTGAAGGAGAAAAATTACCTGTTTGAAAAATTTTATAATAGAAACAAAGAAACTTTTTTTTTTTTTTTCAAATTTTTTGCACTTTTTTTTATTTATAGCGCAAAAAGTAAAGCGCCCAGTGGCAATTAAATACCACCAAAAGAAAGCTCTATTTGTGAGAAAAAAATGATCAAAATTTCATATGGGTACAATGTTGCATGACCGCGCAATTGTCAAAGTGCGGCAGCGCTGAAAGCTGAAAATTGGCCTGGTAAATAAGGGGGTATAAGTGCCCGGTAGGCAAGTGGTTAAAGGCATATGACATCAAGGCCTAATTGAGCAAGCTGACATTAGAAGCTGCTTGGCTACTATGCACAGCTGCAGAGCTGCACCAGATTCTGAATGCTCCAGTTTTTTCCCTCAATGTGATTGTGTTGGTAGGAATCCTTTTTTTTTTGTTGCTGAATTTATAAAACTTGTCTGAGAGTTCAGAAAACAGGGAGTGGAGAGCTGAAATCACACACTGCAGAGCTAAGTGAGGACAGCTTAGAGCTGATTGGAGGGAAGAAACACCCCCCCTCCTCCACATCACACAGGAACAGAGCTGAGGCTGTTAATCTGTAAGAGGTCCCTCCCCTGTCACCATTTTTCTCTTAGTGTCAGGAAAGCTTGTCAGACGTGATTCATGCTGATAGTAAAGGAACAAAGCAGAAGACAGAAATGACACTTAGCCCTGGTTCACACTGACCGTGGCTTTGAAAATGTGCTACATCAAGTGAAGTAGTGCAATTTCAAAGCCACTGGTCAGTGCGATTTCATGTGTGGCTTGCCTCACATCTGTTCGACTTCATGCACTGATGTCTATGCAAGTTACACATAAAAATTGCCAAAAAAAGTGCAGGAACCTTTTTTCAAAATCAGTGCCGCACCCCAAACTCAGAGTTGCACCAATTTGAATGGCTCCATAGGCACAAATAGGATGTGACTTGGAACTATCAAATCCCCTGACAAGTGGCATCGCTGTGAACCAGGGCTGAGTGCTTTGGATTGAGAGCAGTACACACTATAGAGGGATATTTTGTTCATATTTCATGTCTGAGGTTTACAACCACTTTAAGGAGAAAAAAATCTTATATTTTGGAGTTGTTATGACAGCAAGTTTTGAAATGATAATTGTCTAAGATGTGAATTTCTCTCACTTTGTTGGGAATTCCTGTTACTTCCTAGGAGTTTTAACCCTTCTCTGCTCTGTCTAAGGGCCAGTTCACACTACAAAAATGCACTCTGGATGCATTCCGAATAAGTTTTTGCTTATAGTTCACACCACACGCAATTCTGATGCAGCTTTAATGCAGTTTGCCATGTTCCAGTATGCAGCATGTTCTACTTTTTTTTTCTACACCGGAAACTGACTGGAACTGACTGCACTAGTGTGAACCAGGGCCATTGGAATACATGGAAAACACTGTACATGCATTTTTGATGCAGAAAAAAAAGCACACTGAACTGCATCTTGTGTGAACTAGCCCTAAAATTAGAAAGAAAAGCTCTGGCTATACATTTACTTTAAATGAGAACAACTAATGAATGCCGCTGAATGTTTGTTTGTTGCAGCAAAACGAATGTTACAATCTTGTGTATGGTATACATTTTTCAGTGGTCAGACTGCTGATGGACATCCTTGAGCGAGAAGTTGTACAAGCAGAGAGCTCCTTGTTGGAAGCAGCAGCCTCGTTTCCTTTGTATGGTCGTGTACACTGTGTCATTGGGATGCTGGAGCAGTTGTCTGTGGGGTAAGTGACATGAATAAAGCAGCTCTACGCCCTAATCTATGGTGCATTCCCAATTAACGGTGCAGATTTCCGATTTACTTTTTCCCCTCTCCTGTTTTCTGCTTATGTGCACACGCCTGTTAAGGTGCACATGTACCCAACATTACATGTTTACCTTTCTAAACTGTAATTGAGATTATGTAGAAATCTTGTAGACTTCACCTCCGCAACATCTCCAAGATATGCCCGTTCCTAACCTCCGAAACCACTAAGTAACTTACTCACTCCCTTATTATATCACGCCTTGACTATTGTAACTCCCTCCTCATTGGCCTACCTCATCGCAGGCTATCCCCTCTTCAGTCTATCATGAATGCTGCTGCCAGGCTCATCCACCTTACTAACCGTTCTGTGTCTGACAATCCCTCCACTGGCTTCCCATTGCCCATCGGATAAAATTCAAAACATTAACAATCGCATATAAAGCCATTTATAACTCTGCCCAAAATTACATCACCGATCTTGTCTCCAAATATCACCCAAACCGTACTCTCCACTCCTCACACGACCTCCTGCTCTCTAGCTCCCTTATCTCCTCCTCCCATGCTCGTCTCCAAGACTTCTCCAGGGCGTCACCCATCCTCTGGAACTCCCTACCCCATTCTATCAGACTATCGCCTACTCTGCTTACCTTTAGGCGATCATTGAAAACCTATCTCTTCAGGGAAGCCTATCCCGCCCTCTGCTAATACTGGTATTCTCTACGCTTCCAACCAGTCTATCCCCCACAGTTACTACCTTTTGTACCACTCACCCTCTCTCCTAGATTGTAAGTTCCCAGGATCAGGGCCCTCAAATCCCTCTTGTATTGAACTGTATTGTTACTGTATTGTCTCCCACTATAATGTAAAGCGCTGAGCAAACTGTTGCCGTTATATAAATCCTGTACAATAATGTACCCTGCTGAATACATTCATGCGCTATGTGTACATGCAGTGACCAAGCTGTCACTTACAACAGTCACAGTAGTGGTGCTGGGAAATGAAAACTGACCCCACAGTGGAAATCGGTCATTTGACATTGATTGCCAAACACCAGTGTTGCAAAATCCCTCTATTGTCATAGAAACCTTTGTATTACTTTCATAGAGTAGAGAGAGGTTGACCACTATGTTGTACCCAAGCACACTGCAGCTGTTTGAGAAAGGAAGGGGATTTATTTATTTATTTCAGGTATTTCTATAGCGCCATCAATTTACACAGCGCTTTACATATATATTGTACATTCACATCAGCCTCTAACCCTCAAGGAGCGTACAATCTAATTTACAGTCATACATACACATACTAGGGCCAATTTAGACAGGAGCCAATTAATTAACCAGCATATCTTTGGAGTGCGGGAGAAAACCGGAGTACCCGAAGGAAAACCCGCACAGGGAGAACATGCAAACTCCAGGCAGGTGGTGCCGTGGTTGGGATTCGAACTAACGACCCGAGTACTGACAGGGGGAAGTGCTAACCATTTAGCCACTGTGCTGCCCATTTAAAGTTTAACTCTACCTTTTAGACCATGTTACACCCATATCCAGGCAGTTATTTAACCAGTTGCTGCCCGGCCGCCATCTGGCTATAGGACGGCCGGCATATAGCGTCCGTACAGCAACGCGCTGCGGCGCGATCTGTCACCGGCCGTTTACCTCGGAGATGACGAATGACAGATCTGAGTACCGGCCCCGTTGCCAGTATCATGTGACCTGCTGTGACCAATCACAGCAGGTCACATGACAGTTGTATACAATGGATGGCTTCCTTTCATGCCATCCATTGTATACAAGTGTGTCTATCTGTGAATGGTCACAGTGATCACATGCACAAACTGGGCCAATCACAGCCCAGTTGTGTCATGTGATTAGTTGTGGCCAAATCACAGCTAAGCAGAAAAAAAAAAACCCTGAATGGCTCGATTTCATTCAGGTAAATGCTTGCTTATAGCAAAGTAATTCTTTGCTATACGCAAATTGTGTAAAAAAAAAAAAAAAATACTAATCACTTCCCCAAAGTAGTACAATGTTACTATGGTAACATTATACTACTTTGGTCATAGTGAAATATGAAAACAAAATCTTTAAAAAAGAGAAAAAAAGTGATAGAAAAATTAAAAATAATAGAAAAAAATTAAGTTATACTTTTTTTTTTTTCGTACTGTCACCAGTCAGTGTCCTTTATCACCACCATGCCAGTTATATGATGACGCTGTACTGCACTGGTGACAGTATGTACAAAAAATTTTTTTCATTTTTTTTCCCTTAATTTTCCGAAAAATTATAACAAAAAATTACAACTTCAAAAAACTCGCCATGCCTCTTATGCAATACGTCGGACTGTCTACTTTGCAAAAATGGGTAATTTGGGGGATATCTGTACTGTTCTGACATTCTTGGACCTCAAGAAATTAGATTGGCCGTCAGTACTTCAGGATTGATCAATTTTCAGATATTTCTCATAGTTTGTGAACTCTATAACTTTCCTACAGGCTAAATAATACATCCTAATTTGGGTTATTTTCACCAAAGACATGTAGCAGAATACATCTTTGCCTAAATTTATGAAGAACAATTATTTATTTGCAAACTTTTACAACAGAAACAAAGAAAAACGTGGTTTGCAGGTAAAAAAATGTGCATTTATTATATTTGTCTATAGGAGCCTGGAAAGCATTGCATCAGTGATCAGCAGATCGCCGATGCCATGCAGGTCTCCTGCAGACCTGTCAGAATATCTGCTTGCCGTACGGGATGTATGGCCAAGCAGATATTCTGACAGGAAGCTTCAATGAACTACCACAATGTTCCACAGTGGCCTGGTAGTTCATTGAAAACTACAAGCTAACAGCCGGGACTTGTAGTTCATTCATTCATGGAAGTCCATGAATGAATGATGCAGCCGTGTGGGCGGAGCTCTTTTAAAATTTGACAGATAGTACTATCTGTCAGAGGGAGGGGGGGGGGGGGGGGCGGTGGCTATAGATAAGGCGACATGTTACATGTTCCACCCTAAGAACAGGTGGAACATGTAACATGTTCCCAAAGGTGAACGTATCCTTTAAATTAAAGTAGACATCCAGTCAAATCCTATCTAAATATAAACCTTCTCCCACTCCCATTCTGAGTCCTATAATAATTATCCTGTAAAGGAAAGATGTCTATACTTGCCTATTCTCAGGGCACTGCAGTCCGGTCACGTGATCGGCTCCCAGCTCCGGCTTCAGTGTATAGGGGGGACAGCCGACCAATGGATTCCCCATAGTAAGCCTATGAGTAAAAACATGATATTACAACCATTGTCAGCGATCTCTCCTCTTAACTGAAGCCAGCCTCAGGGAAGCTCACGTGACCAGACTGGAGTGCCTTCAGAATAGGTAAGTATACACCTCTTTTCTTCACAGGGTAATTGGTATAGGGCTTAGAGGTTTAAGTTTAGAGAGGATTTGACTGAACTTCTACTTTAACTGGATGGACTTTTGTCTTTTTTCAGCCAGACAAACTATGTAACTTTACATCAGAGCCCCCGTCACATCAGAGGGTTTCCATACACATCAGAGGTTTCACATTGACGTTCTCCCCATCACAGAGCCCCCCAGTCACATAGTCTCCCCCCATCGCAGAGAGGCCTCAATCACACAGTTCCCCCATCATAAAGCCCGACAATCACACAGTCCTATCATCACATCGGAGCCCTACCGTATGGCTCCAGCAGCACGGGGGAGGTCTGAAGGACAGAATTGCATGGCGATGGGTGGGTGTCTGTCCACACCATTGCAACTCACCATGACACAATTTTGAAAAGGTTCCTGTACTACTTTAGCGCGATTCCAGCATGATTTTGGCCCCATGGAAGAAGCAGAACACATTCATGTTGCCACACATAATCACGCTGAAAATCGGATTAAAATTGGGTAAAGCATTCAGTTTTTTCTTATATAGGGTAAATTAAGGTTTGACAAATTTTGCTTTGAATCCAGGGGCCAGCTAAAAGTTAGGAGCCAGTTTTTCTTGAGCATAGCGTGGGTTGTCAGTGCCCGGGAAAAGGCAGCTTTTGGGCGACAAGCTTCCTGCGATGTGATTTGCTGCACGATGATCATGGCAAAATTGCACCACGTTTTAGGTGCCATTGAAATAATGGCACCTGAACCTGCATTTTATAATCACAATGATTCTGCTGAGATCCCTAAATGTCCAGGTGTGAATAGAACCGCCCTAGTTCACACATATGCGATTCTGGATGCTTTTCAAAACTCACAAATTTGCATGACAGGTTAGATATGTGTTTCTATTGAGGTGGTTCAAACAGATGTGATCCACAGACATTGTGTTTTGAGTACCATTACGAAAAGGCTCCTGTGCTAGTTTATAGCAGTACATTCCAGACTCACGAGCGATAAAGTGGCATGCGGAGATAAGTTTTCACATGCTAGTAACAGCAGTTTTTACATTGAAGTCAATGGCAGGCATTTTTGCGTTGAAGTCAATAGGAGGTGTTTTCCATTGAAGTCAATGGGAGGCGATTTTGCATTTAATTAAATAGGATGCTATTTTGCATTAGGAGGCAGTTTGTGAACCCAGGCATCAGGATGTCATTTCTAGTCACCATGGTGACTTGGCACCTGGGATAAATGTATTTGTTTCTTGTATGTTTTGTGATTTCACTCTTCTGCTGCTTTTATTTGTATCTTTTTATCATCACGATGTGTTTGATGAAAATGTCCGTGATCGTCCTTAGGAGTCTCCAAGCGGTTGAGGAATGGAGGAAGTTGGTATTTCAGCTGATTACAATGTCCTACCGACTCTCCACCATCGTTTCGCCTGTTGTGCACAGTTCTTCTCCAGAAGGTCTTATGCCAATGGATATCGAATCAGGTAAGTCTTTCTTATGCTAAGGTAGTGATAACTATTTTTAATGCAAAAGGATGCTAAGAAATGGTTCACATAGATATGTTGTAAAATGCAATGATTATTTTGTAAAAGTTGCCCATGAACATTAGCATTTCAAAAGATACTCAGAGTTGTTGCAATACAGTGTGAAGGCTTTATTTAAAAAAGAAGCCTTCAGCCTGCAGGTTATACTATAGCTGCTACTGCATCCTGAAAATGGCACTGTTTAATGCAGTAATTGCCAGATACAACTCTAGTATTTAGAAATAAATACATTTTATACATACATATATATATATATGTGTGAGGAACAGAAGTATTTGAACACCCTGCGATTTTGCAAGTTCTCCCACTTTGAAATCATGGAGGGGTCTGAAATTCACAATGTAGGTGCATTCCCACTCAGAGACAGAATTAAAAAAAAAAAAAAAAATCAGGAAATCACATTGTATGATATTTTTAAAGAATGTATTTGTCTTGCACTGCTGAACATAAGTATTTGAACACCTAAGAAACAACAAGAATTCTGGCTCTCAAAGGCCTGTTACTGTGCCTTTAAAAAGCCCACCTCTACTCCACTCATTAATCTAACTTCGTAGCACCTGTCTGAGTTTTTTAAAGACACCTGTCCACCCCACAGTCAGTCAGACGCCAACTACTACCATGGGCAAGACCAAAGAGCTGTCAAAAGACACCAGCGACAAAATTGTGGACCTCCACAAGGCTGGAAAGGGCTACGGGGCAATTGCCAAGCAGCTTGGTGAAAATAGATCAACTGTTGGAGCAATTGTTAGAAAATGGAAGAGACTAAAGATGACTGTCAGTCTCCCTCGGACTGGGGCTCCATGCAAGATCTCACCTCATGGGGTATCACTGATGATAAGAAAGGTGAGGAATCAGCACAGAACTACAAGGGAGGAGCTGGTCAATGACATGAAGAGAGCTGGGACCACAGTTTCAAAGGTCACTATTGGTAGAACACTACGCCGTCATGGTTTCAAATCATGCATTGCACGGAAGGTTCCCCTGCTCAAGTCATCACATGTCCAGGCCCGTCTGAAGTTTGCCAATGACCATCTGGATGATCCAGAGGAGGCATGGGAGAAAGTCATGTGGTCAGATGAGACCAAAGTAGAACTTTTTGGTCTAAACTTCACTCGTCGTGTTTGGAGGAAAAAGAAGGATGAGTTGCATCCCAAGAACACCATCCCTACTGTGAAGCATGGGGGTGGTAATATCATGCTTTGGGGGTGCTTTTCTGCGAAGGGGACAGGACGACTGCACTGTATTAAGGAGAGGATGAATGGGGCCATTTATTGTGAGATTTTGAGCAACAACCTCCTTTCCTCAGTCAGAGCATTGAAGATGGGTTGTGGCTGATCTTCCAACATGACAATGACCCAAAGCACACAGCCAGGATAACGAAGGAGTGGCTCCGTAAGAAGCATATCAAGGTTCTGGAGTGGCCTAGCCAGTCTCCAGACCTAAATCCAATAGAACATCTTTGGGGGGAGCTGAAATTCCGTGTTGCTCAGCGACAGCCCCGAAACCTGACAGATCTAGAGGAGATCTGTGTGGAGGAGTGGGCCAAAATCCCTGTTGCAGTGTGTGCAAACCTGTTCAAGAACTACAGGAAACGTTTGACCTCTGTAATTGCAAACAAAGGCTTCTGCACCAAATATTAACACTGATTTTCTCAGGTGTTCAAATACTTATGTTCAGCAGTGCAAGACAAATACATTCTTTAAAAATGATTTCCTGAATTTTTTTTTTAAATTCTGTCTCTGAGTGGGAATGCACCTACAATGTGAATTTCAGACCCCTCCATGATTTCTAAGTGGGAGAACTTGCAAAATCACAGGGTGTTCAAATACTCCTGTTCCTCACTGTATATATATATATATATATATATATATATATATATATATATATATATATATATATATATATATATATATATATAATATTTTATTTATTTAGTTACATTTAAATCTTTAAGCTTTTGTCAGCATATAAAAACAGAGCAGGGGTTTTACTGAATTTTATGTTTCAAATTAAAGCCTAAAAATTGGTTTAGGTAAGCAAATTGATTATAGAGTTATAGTCAACCTCACAACGGAATTGGACGCACTACTGGTGTTTTGGATGCTGTTTGCAGCAACAAGCAACAGACTTCATTAGTAAAGGTGGGTGAGGGAGGCATTTTTTCTTCTTTTTAAAGTTGAGCTATAAATATATTTCACATTTTTATAAATATATATTTTTATATTCGGATCCCAAATTTGCAGCTGTTTAAAGCTTAGTTGTACTTGTTGGTTTAATTTGGCTAAATGCTTTACAAACTTTTTTATTTGTTACTCATCCATGGCCTGCTCTCTGTGGGGAAGCAGTGATGAAGAGGTTTGACATGCCTGAGTCAAAGCCAGAGCTCTGCAATCAGTAAAGAGCATGAGATTTACTGATATTCCGAGTTATAGGTCTGACTTACTAGTGAGCATGTTGGGACTTCTGCAGTGAGGCTACTGCTTCCCTACAGAGAGCAAAGGTTCCATTCTGCAGCTGTCTCCAGGGGACCAAGCTTTTTTTCTCTGTGTCTGCTTTAAAAAGGAAAATAAACTGTAAGACATTGGAAACCTTTTTGTTTTGATGCACCTGTGATTAAATTTTTCACTCCATAAGACGCACCTAGATTTTAGAGGCAGAAAACAAGAAAAAAAATATTCTGAACCAATAGACTGCAGACACAGTACAGGAGATGACCAGAGACTGCGGACACAGTACAGGAGATGACCAAGAGACTGCGGACAGTACCGGGGATGACCAGAGACTGCGGACAGTACCGGGGATGACCAGAGACTGCGGACAGTACCGGGGATGACCAGAGACTGCGGACAGTACAGGGGATGACCAGAGACTGCGAACACAGTACAGGAGATGACCAGAGACTGCGAACACAGTACAGGAGATGACCAGAGACTGCAGACACAGTACAGGGGATGACCAGAGACTGCGGACAGTACAGGGGATGACCAAGAGACTGCGGACAGTACAGGGGATGACCAGAGACTGAGGACATGGTGCAGAAAATGACCAGAGACTGCGGACACAGTACAGGAGATGACCAGAGACTGCAGACAGTGCAGGGGATGACCAGAGCCTGAGGACATGGTGCAAGAAATGACCAGAGACTGTGCAGGGGATGACCAGAGACTGCAGACAGTGCAGGGGATGACCAGAGCCTGAGGACATGGTGCAAGAAATGACCAGAGACTGTGCAGGGGATGACCAGAGACTGCAGACAGTGCAGGGGATGACCAGAGCCTGAGGACATGGTGCAAGAAATGACCAGAGACTGTGCAGGGGATGACCAGAGACTGCAGACAGTGCAGGGGATGACCAGAGCCTGAGGACATGGTGCAAGAAATGACCAGAGACTGTGCAGGGGATGATCAGAGACTGCAGACAGTACAGGGGATGACTAAGAGACTGCAGACAGTACAGGGGATGACTAAGAGACTGCTGACCTTTGGGGAGGGAGGGGGAGCGGGTACCTGAATTGAACAGGTACCCGCTCCCACTTCCGCGGAGTTATCCTCCCTTTAGTGTCGGCACCCGGCTAACAGCCGGGTGCCCAGTGCGCATGCGCGAGAAGCACCTGTCATGTGTCCCAGAAGACGCTGAGAGCCCGCACTAAAGAAGCCGGCGCAGGAAGACTGCAGCGCTGGACCAAGGAACAGCTAAGGTTCTACTGCAGAGAAGAGCTGAGCGGCTGGCCCGGTATTCTGACACGGCGGCGGTTGAAATACCGGACCGGCCGCTTCATATTCGCTCCATAAGATGCACTGACATTTTCCCCCCTTTTTTGGGGGGAAAAAAGTGCGTCTTATGGAGCGAAAAATGCGGTAGCTGATTTAAACTGAAAGTTCAGTTGGACTTTAATATTTCCAGTCCATGCAAGTCTGTCTGATGTATGGAGAATCATATAATGTAAAGAATTCATAATCTACAAGAGTGTGTTTAGACAAATAAAAATAAATTCCTATTTGCCTAAATGCCAATTGATTTGCTCATCCTCAGTAGTGGTCAGTTGCTAACTGGTGGAGTAAATAACCCCTTATAATGTAATTAATGCAGCAGCGTTTAGTAATGATTAATTGCACGTAATCATACAATGCTTCAATTGTGTGCAATTAATCACTGCTATGTTAGCATTATTAGCAAACAAAGTAACCGAAAGACACACCCCAATGTAATGTCAGAAAAAACAGCAAATCTTTCAGTTAAAAAACACTTATGCTGGCCACACACATGGACATATAGATGACCAAGCAAATGAATGCAACCACCATGAAATGATATAAAGGGGTGGCAGTGAGTTGCCTATATCCATTTCATCGCTTAAATAATTGTGTGCTGCCTGTATTATTTTCTGAATTTCTATTGCTCTTTTTGGCAGTTGTAGAAGAATTCAAAAAGTAAGTACCTATATGTATGCATATCCTGCTGTTCGGAATGTTACAGACAAAATGTCTGGACAAAAAAAATGTTAAAGTAATTAGACATTTCTCTTTTGTGACTGATGCAAGCTGTGCTTTAGTTCAGCTTGATAATGAATAGCGACACACATTTATTCCAACTGCATACTTATTACTTTAAGGCCTCACACTTAAAAATGCAGCTTTTAAAGGCCTTTTTTTTCTTTTCTACAGCCTGTAAATGAACCTCTATGTTAACCTATGTGTCCATACACAAATAGGCATTTACAGGTGTATAAGAAGAGAAGTGTCTACAGGCTGAAGAAAAACACGTCACCAGCACATTCAGCACAGGAGCTTTTGAGCAGAAAAAACACTAAATGCGCATAAACATAAAATGAGTGTTCATCCATTCCAGTGGCCAGAATAAATGTGTATTCTGGCCAATGGAATCAATGAACTCCCAATCACTTGATGTGCCTAAACCCATGTGCAAAACGCGGCTATAGGCGCTTTTTTTTTTTTTTTACAGTTTTTCTCTTCCTTCCCAGGAGAAAAGGTGTTCAGAGGAACTGGACAAACTTCCTGTGTACATGAGGCCGAAAAGTCCACATTTTGTAAAATCAGGGTTTCAAAAGGAACATTTCACCAATATCCTATCCATATCTGGTCTATATAGGACTATATTGTTTAAAACATAAGGAGAAATTGGAAATGTGTGTGATATGCTTACAATAATAGATAGATAAAAAGTCCAATGTGAACGGGGATCAGGAGCGATATGCAATTGTAGAAAATAGTTTATTTCCAAAGTCTTTGTAATAAAACTATTTTCTGCAATTTTGTATAGCTCCTGATCCCTGTTCGTGTTGGATTGTATACTTAGGCAGTGATTAGTAACCCCTTTTTGTGAGTGTACATCTCTTTTTATATATATACTGTATATATATATATATATATATATATATATATTTGTATTTTTTATATATATAACCCAAGCCAAATTGTGCTTGGGTTTGGGGCGGGCTTGGGGGGGGGGGGGCAGGGCTGGCGTGGTGACATCTATAGAAAGGAGGAGGGTAGATCAGCACACAACTGCTGGTGAGATGAATACAGAGCTGCACTCCGGACAGGACATCTCTCCGTCACTAGGAGCTCGGTCCTCTGCTGAGCCGATGTCTCCATTGCTGGCGCCATTTTGTTAAAGTCTGCCAATATGGACAGAATGAGGAGTTCTTCAACAATATTGCACCCAAAACTACAAATATGGGACAAATCCTAGAGATGAAAAACTACACTGAACAGGTGGGTGATATGAAAGTAGGGTGTGGGAGTGCTGGGAGGAGAAGCGGATGATGACTGCGACTGCCCTGCCCCTGAACAGTGGAGGAGGTGAGGTCAGTGTGACAGCTCCAGCCAGGCCACACAGAGTCTATGGGGCGTCACTGTGGTCACTAGATTACCCCTTTCACATCATCCCCTTTAAAGTCTGCAGAATTCCCCCTACAGTGTAAAGGAGAACTCTGTGGACCCTGATGTAAAGGGGAATACTGTAGACTCTGATGTGAGGGGTGGCTCTGGTGACTAGAGTCCACCTTACATCAGAGTTCCCCTTTACACCAGAGTCCTCAGATTTCCCCTTACATCAGAGTTCCCCTTTACATTAGGGTCTGCAGAGTTCTCCCTTACACTGTAAGAGGGAACCCTGCAGTCTGATGTCAGGGGGAACTCTTTGGACTGTGATGTAAAGGTAAACTCTGGTAAAAAAGGGAACTCTGCAGACCCTGATGTAAAGGGGAATGCTGCGGCTCGTGGTGTAAAAGGGAACACTGCGGACCATGATGGAAGGGTGGGGGAGTCGGGGGCCCTTCATAGTTTCTTGCATCGGGGCCCTGAATGTTCTAGTTATGCCTCTGGTTCAAACAGTACTGATGCACAAGGTATGAGTTTTGCTAATGCCTTGGTTATCGGGATTGCTTAGACCTTAGAAGAAGGGGCTATGTTCTGAAAATGTAACTGTTAGTGCAAATAAAGTATCACAGACAGTACTCAACTGTGTTATATAGCACATCTCTAAACATTGGCTGAGAATCACCTCCAGAGAGAGAGTTTATGGGGAAGAGGCTTTGTGCCCACAACGGAGGAATGATGGGATCCAAAATGGAAAGCTGTCCCACGCATCCACTGTTGTCATCTTTTCTCTTTTTCTATTTGAATATTTTTATTGAATTTGGCAAGTTGCACAGATCAGACAATCGGCGTTACATGTACAGAAAATAATAAGTGGAATACAGTGACCAACAGTATATCAATGTATGTGCAATGAACACAATAGAAAAAAAAGTAAAGATGCTGTGTTTCTAGAGCGCACCCTGGACTAGTTTGGTAGAGATCGATCTTTTATCTTTTTATATAAAAAATATATTTTTTTAAATATGTGTGCCAGTGATTAATATGTGCATATGATGAATATACATATCCTAATTTTCTCTTTATGTTTTAGCATAACATGTTGCTTTCTTTAGAGTTCTTCTTTAATGTACTTCCCTTTGCATTTTGTCTCATGACCTTTTATTTCCATAGCTGTTAACAGTTGATCTGTATGGGACTATTTTGTGTCTGCTCCTTTGTGCTGAACGACACAACCGCCATGCCTTCAGACGTTTCGGGTCCTGTTACCTAAAACAGTCAGGGCACAGTGATGAACTCTGGGAGACAAAGCTGTTTGCGGTTCACCGTTCCCCACTGACTGTGCTCATTGTCTCTCGCAGAAGCCGCGGCTCAGTTGCACATGATAATGAGTGAGATCAAACCACGGGACACAAATGATTACTTCACGCAGCCAAGAATATTACAGAAAGACTATGACCTACATTCCCAGGCCCTCCCCGAAGACCGTGTACCGTCCAATACCCTCTGTGCAGAAATGAAAGGTAATGACATGTCATTAAAGCAATTAAAAACCTGATTAGTCAGCTATGTTGATGGACTGCTGAAAACTGGCCTAACAAAAAGTGCACTGATGAACCGAAAATATTAATTGTTCTGTACAGTTTACAGCTGGCCCAGATTCTGCCAGAATTCGGACCAGAAGCATTCTAGAACACTGGTCCTGCCATCACATGTTCCAGATTTGGTTCTGGGCTTGCTGTAAACAAACAACAGGCTTTTAGCGTTTAACGCCCCCCTGTCATTTTACATTTTCCTTGTGGGCTCACTATGCTTTGATCAGACGCTGTGGCCTTAAGTAGTGCCGACAAGTTAAGGAATTCCTTTTTCTTTGCCATTAAAGATTTAGCAGCATGGGACTGCTGGCTTGCTTTGTATCAAGCCACTGTTTAAAGCTATATGAAAATATATGCGGCGCCGATCTGCCCTATGATGTGAATAATGAGGATTGACTGGATACACCTGCATACATGGGAACATGGGAGCTTATTGGGACAGGGCTCCCACACTCCTTTTGTGTTCTCAGAAACATTTGGTAAATATTCTCAGCGTTAGTGCAGTCTTAAAGGGAACCTGTCTCATACTCCTGAATGGCACAACAGTGCAGAGAAAGTGTAGGCAACACCAGGGTTCTGCAGGTACCTTTTACTATGACTAACATTTCATTCTCTGCACCCAAGGAGCCCTCTGACCTTGGGTGCATGCTATAATATAGTCCTCAACCTAAATGTGTTTCTAAAACAAAGATGAAAAGCTGAAGTGGTATTAAACCGAAAACAAAAATGTAACATATTACAGCTTACTAATCCTTAGGTATTTAAACTGTATGCAGGCATGTTTTAATGCATAAACTGCATCCATACAAGCATAAAGGCATAAACTGCAAACGTCCATGCATACTTAAAGGCATACACTGCATCTGTACATGCATACTCAAAGATATAAACTGCACACGTGCATGAATACTTAAAGGCATAAACTGCATACGTACATGCATACCTAAAGGCATAAATTGTATACGTATTTGCATTCTTAAACTGCATACATGCATACTTAAAGTCATAAATTGTATACATGCTTGCATACTTAAAGGCATAAACTGCACATGTGCATGCATACATCAAGGCATAAATTGCATATGTACATGCATACTTGAACTGCATACTTTAATGCATAAACTGCATACACACATACGTTAATGCCCAATCTGCGTACGTATATGCATGCTTTAATGCATAGACTACATATGTACATGCATATTTAAATGCAGAGGGTCCCAAAAGGGGGAGGCAGGTGCGCTGACCAGTGGACTTTTGGGAGGTGTCTAGCAGTGTTCGTATTTCGCATTTTGATAGACCAGTAGTGTCCGGTGTATCTGGGCCACTGCGTTTGTTCTGCATTGCTGTGTTTTGAGAATTACCTCGGTCAGAGGATGCTAGGACAGTCTCTGAGGTGACTTACTCTGTCTCTAGCAGCAGAAACCTAACAGGTTAAGTACACCTCTATTATTGTACGACACTTGACAGGATCACAGGCAAGAAACAAAATGGGGATGTGAGGTCTGTCTTAGATCTCAAGGCACTAGACATAAGTCTGGACGGCCTTCTGTTTTGGATGGGATCGGTCTGATCAGTGATGGCCTGTCTGCAAGCAATAGATAAAATAGGGGTGTCCTCAATGACGCATATCTTTGTATGTCAACTTTTTTTTTCAGGCTCATAATGGGTTTTTCCATTTTTGTTGTGGGGAACTGCCCTTTGGGCTGGTCGCAGTCCCAGGTGTTCACAAAGTTCCTAGCCCCCATGCTGGGCTTGCAGGGGACACAGGGGGGTGTCAATATTATAATACTTTAATGTTCAATTGCTCAGGGAGCTGTTGGTTCCAAGTTTTAAGTGGAATATAAGAAGCAAAAGGTATCCTTCAATATATGTTTGCATGCAGAAATAGTATCTTTGTTGAAGCGGTTTCCTATGTGCTGTTCCACTCCAGAAGAATATTATGTCTGTCTGCATCATGAAGCTCCAATCATTGGGTTGCCAGGGGCTTTGTCCCCAGGCCTTTGCAGAGTCCAAATGGTGGTTGTTTGTTCAGAATCTGGAGAAGGGAAAATTTACCTTCTAGGGATATGGAAGATAGGAACCATCGATGCCAGTCTCTCCGGGTGGGGGGCTGGTTTGGAATCGGCTACAGTTCAAGGGACTTGGTCTCCAAAGGAGAGTAAACTACCCATCAGTATCTTGGAGCTTCGGGCAGTACGCCTTGTTCTGGATTAATGGACAAACCAGTTGCACAGGTTGTGGTCAGGGTTCGGTCAGACAATGCCATGGCAATAATGTATGTCAACCACTAGGGTGGCACCAGGAGTCGTGAGGTTGAGGGAGAGGTAAACCACATTCTGGCTGGGGCAGAACAGCATAGCATGAGTCGTCTCTGTTGGCAGTACGTATTCCATGTTTTAGAAAACTGGCAGGAGGGTTTTTTCCCAGTCATCAGCGGCTAATACCGGGACAGTGGTCCCTGCATCCCAAGACGTTCTCGGCTGCCTGCTAGCATTGGGGAACTCCGGATGCGAATCTACTAGATTTCAGGAACCAGTTTTCCCCAATCTATGCATTCCCCTATTCAACTAGTGGTGGCCCTGCCTAGCCCAGGAAGAGCTTGGTACACCTTTTGAACCAATTAAAAAAACTCTGTTAGTCTTTTGACTCGAAATGTGGCTTCTTTGGTTACTAACACTTTGGCAAGAAAAGTGTCAGAGCTGGTGGCTTTTTCCAGTACGGAGCCGTTCTTGGTCTTGCATCATGATAGTGCGATGTTGCATCCTCATCCATCTTTCTTGCCTAGAGTGATTTCTAGTTTTCACTTGAATCAGGACAGTGTTTAGCCTTTCTTTTTTTCTAGTCTACAGGAGAAGGATCACTGTAGTTTGAGTGGTCAGGATTTACTTTGGCAGCATGGGACAGGAATCCTGGTCTGTGCTGCCTGAAGGGCCCATCAAAGGCAGGCAACATCCAGGTCAACTATTTCTCATTGGATCTGCCAGTTAATCAAGCCTAAGGTCCCAGCTTTTTGGGTGAGAGTGCACTCTACCAGGACAGTGGGGGCATCTTGGGCTATCCGCCATCAGGCGTCAATGGCTCAGTTTCTACCAAGTGGATGTTAGAGCTACAGAGGATGCTGCCCTTGGCTGCAGTGTGCTGCGGACAGCAGAATAGGTTCTTGGACTGATGACGGTGTCTAAGATTTGTGTCTTCCTCCCCTCAAAGATATTGCTTTGGGACATCCCAGATTGCAATGATTATAGCCTGCTCTGTGTCCTGTGGTGTACGATAAGGAAAACCTGGATTTTTTCCTACATACATATCTGTAAATTCCATTTTTTGGAGTACATCGCGGGACACAGAGGTTCCTCCCCTCTTTATGGAATTCCATTGCTTGCTACAAAACTGAAGTGCTTCCTGTATAGGAGAGGGCTATACAGGGGAGGACTTCCTGTTTGTTGACCTGCCAGTGTCCATTCACCTATTGGTGGTGCATAGCCTAGATAGTAATGAATATAGCCTGCTCTGTGTCCCGTGATGTACTCCAAGAAATGGATTTTACAGGTAAGTATGTAGAAAACAATCCAATTCTTACAGGTGTTTAAAGTTTATTTCCTGGGCAAGGTGACAGTAGAGCTGTGATAGCAGATAAAACTGATTTTATCGGAGTGGAGGAGAGCGGAGACATAGAAGATGAGAGTGGGCGAATGACAAAAAAATGAGATGCATTTGCTGAGAGGGCATTGTGAGGGACAGTAGAGGTGTGGGAGCTGAGAAGGGACTTGGGTGTAGTTGTGAGGGGACAGTAAAGGAGAGCAGAGACCAAGAAATGACAATGAGGTAGATGTGGGAAAAGATGTAAGAGCTGCCCGGTGACTGAAGTAACTTGTGGGGGGAAGTCAAGACAAGGGAGGTGAGATAGAACAATGGAGTAGCCGAGTGGGGACTGTACAGGTGCTCAGTGGAACAGTAAGGCCTTTTGCACACTGCTGTTCCTAAACTTAAATTTTTGTGGGTTTTGGCCTTTATTTTTCTGCCCTTGAATGCCCCCCTATGCTATCCTCTGTGTCAATGCACATATAGAGGTTTACAGCCGTTTAGTAGCATGGGAGTTTGGAGGACATTTTCTAAATGCCCTAAAATTGCGTTCAGGACATTTGTGACTACAAAAACACTGAACACTGCTACATGCTTGTAAATAATGTAGGGTCTAGGCGCATTTAGCAGTTCAGCATTTATTCATTTCAATGGGCAGAATAAACTAAAATTTTGGACAATGAAAAAAACACCCAAATACCAAATGCTGCTAAACTGGTTTGCAAAAAAACGCAGCTTAGGTGAGTTTTTAAAGCTGATTTGCTAATGTCAGGAAGAAACAGCAGTTACAACAAACCAGTGTGTATGAGGCCTTAGGGCAGTAGAGAGTCGAGATATGAAATGGGACAGTGGAGGAGCTGATGGGACAGCAAAGGAGCTGAAAGGGGATAGTAAGGGGACAGCAGAAATACATTACCCTAGAGGGGAAAGTGGATGTGCAGGAACTGATGGGTGACAGAGAAGGACAAATTAAGTGCAGGAGCTGAGAGTGTACAGTGAGGGGCAGAAGTGACAATGATGAAATGGACGGGCATGAGAAGGGATAGTGAGGAACAGCAGAAATGCAGCAGCTTAGAGAGGGCGGTGAGGAACAGCAGATGTGCAGGAACAGGAGCTGAGAGTGGACATTGGGTTAAAGCAGAGGCACAGGAACTAAAAGTGGACAGCTATAGACTAGACAGCAGAGACACAGGAACTTAGAAGACTGTGAAGGACAGCAGAGAGTCAGGAGCTGGGAGTCAACAGTGAGGGACAGCAGGGAGGGGATGCTGAGGGACAACATATGTGCAGGAACTGAGAGTGTATATTGAGGGACAGCAGAGACACAGGAACTGAGAAGACTGTGAAGGACAGCAGAGAGTCAGGAGCTGGGAGTCAACAGTGAAGGACAGCAGGGAGGGGATGCTGAGGGACAACATAAGTGCAGGAACTGAGAATGTACATTGTTGGACAGCAGAGGCACAGGAACTGAGAAGAATGTGAAGGACAGCAGAGAGTCAGGAGCTGGGAGTCAACAGTGAAGGACAGCAGGGAGGGGATGCTGAGGGACAACATAAGTGCAGGAACTGAGAATGTACATTGTGGGACAGCAAAGACACAGGAACTGAGAAGACTGAAGGACAGCAGAGAGTCAGGAGCTGGGAGTCAACAGTGAAGGACAGCAGGGAGGGGATGTTGAGGGACAACAGAAGTGCAGGAACTGAGAATGTACATTGAGGGACATCAGAGACACAGGAACTGAGAGCAGAAAGTGAGAAACCGCAAAAGTCCATAAACTGAGAAGGTGCAGTGAGGGACAGCTGAGACTCAAGAGCAGAGATGCGACAATGAGGGACAGCAGAGACATAGAAGCAGAAATGGGACAGTAGAAACACAAATGGTGAGAGAACAGAAAAGAAGGGTGAAAAACCCGAACACAGAGAAGCGGAACGTGAGAACAGGTACTCTGCTTCACTTTCAGCTTTCCTTATGACTTTCCTTGTGCACCTTCCTATAAGGTTTGTTTATAAAGTATAGTTTTGAATAGGTTTAGATTGTAATATACAGACCTGAGTTATAGCTGTGATAGGCAGGAGCAGGCACATAAACAATGATGGAGGAAAGCCTAGGGGTTGGTGGAATCATGCAATCCAAGAGCAGGAGTGGTATGTGGGCTTTTATTTTTCTCATGAGATGTAAACAAGGCAGGAAACAATGATTTCTCTTTTATGAAGTGCAGTGTTATTATTGATTTAGTTGTGTTATTATTACATTCTTGCCACATTTAATTTTAGCTATTTAATGATTTTTCTGGGGTTCCATTGTTGCCTACATTCTGATACTTGTGAGCATAACCAAAAGTGGGTGTGGCCTTTCTGCCAAATGACAACTGGCCGAAACTCTTATTTTATGATTGGGAGGGCTGGCCCAATACTTTTGGCAATATAGTGTGTGTGCATACATATACATACAGTGCCTTAAAAAAGTATTCATACCCCTTGAAATTTTCCATGTTTTGTCATGTTACAACCAAAAACATAAATGTATTTTATGAGATAGACCAACACAAAGTGGCACATAATTGTGAAGTGGAAGGAAAATGGTTTTCAAAATATTTTACAAATAAATATCTGAAAAGTGTGGCGTTTAATTTTGTTTGACCCTACCATCTGAATGTCGCAGCAACCAGTCTGCCCATTCTTCTCTGACCTCTGACATCAACAAGGCATTTTCATCAACACAACTGCTACTCACTGGATATTTTCCCTTTTTCGGACCATTCTCTTTAAAGCCTAGAGATAGTTGTGCATGAAAATCCCAGTAGATCAGCACTTTTTGAAATACTCAGATCAAAGTCACTTAACCATTTCAATTCCGGGCAATTTTACCCCCTGTCCTGCCCAGGCCAATTTTCAGGTTTCAGCGCTCTCACACTTTGAATGACAATTGCGCGGTCATACAACACTGTACCCAAACTAAAATTTTATCATTTTGTTCACACAACTACAGTTTTCTTTTGGTGGTATTTAATCACCACTGGGGTTTTTATTTTTTGCTAAATTAACAAAAAAAAAGACTGAAAATTTTGAAAAAAAAAAAAACAAGTTTTTCTTTGTTTCTGTTATAAAAATTTGCAAATAAATAATTGTTCTTCATAAACTTAGGCCGAGATGTATTCTACTACATGTCTGTGGTGAAAATAACCCAAATTAGTATTTATTATTTAGTCTGTAGGAAAGTTATAGAGTTCATAAACTATGGGATATATCTGAAAATTGATCAGTCCTGATTAAGTACTGACAGCCAATCTAATTTCTTGAGGCAGAACAGTACAGATGTCCCCCAAATGACCCCTTTTTGCAAAGTAGACAGTCCGACGTATTTCAAAAAAGGCATGACGAGTTTTTTGAAGATATTTATTTTCACTATTTTTTTTTTTTTTTACATACTGTCACCAGTGCAGTACAGCGTTGGCATATAACCGGTGTGGTGGTGATCAGGGACACTGACTGGTGACAGTATGATAAAAAAAATTATAATTTTTTTATTTTTTCAATTTTTTTTCATATTGCACTATGACCAAAGTAGTATAATGTTACCATAGTAATATTATACTACTTTGGGGAAGTGATCAGTTTTTTTTTTATTACACAATTTGATTGCTTATAGCAAAGAATTTCTTTGCTATAAGCAAGCATTTAACTGAATAAAATAGATTCATTCAGGTTTTTTTGTTGTGATTAGCTCTGATTGGCCATGGCTAATCACATGACACAGATGGGCTGTGATTGGCCCAGCCTGTGGATGTGATCGCTGTGATCATTCACAGCTAGACACAGTTGTATACAATGGATGGCATGAAAGGAAACCATCCATTGTATACTACTGTCATGTGACCTGCTGTGATTGGTCACAGCTGGTCACATGGTACTGGCAATGGGGCTGGTACACAGATTTGTCATTGTCCATGTCCGAGGTACAGGGGTGGTGACAGATCTCACCACGTGGGCACACGCAACGTTCAATCCGGGAAGGACGTCATTTGACCATAGGCCGTGCGGCAAGTGGTTAAATACCCCTTTTTCCCCATTCTGATGCTTGATTTGAACTTCAGCAAGTTGTCTTCACCACGTCCACATGCCTAAATGCATTGAGTTGCTGGCATGTGATTGGCTGATAAGCATTTTGTTTTACCAAGCAATTGCGCAGGTGTACCTAATAAAGTGCCGGTGAATGTATGTATGTGTGTGTATGTGTGTATATATATGTATATATGTGTGTATATATATATATATATATATATATACACACACACACACACACTTGTTTTTACAGTATATACTATAGATTTATCTTTCTTTTTTTTTTTTTCTCCCCATGAAAAGTAAATATGTTCCCTACATTTTATTGTAGTGTACAGTAAATAATCATGGCAGTGCGTGATTTATTTTTTCCTCCCCTTTGAGGTTTGCCCAGTATCTAGTTTTCTGTACCTGTATTATGCCTTGTGGATTGATCCGTTCGAGTGAATAATGACTCTTCGGTGCATCTAAGCTGTTTTGGAACACAAAGTATGCTTAGTATGTAAGCATGAGTTATTTATGTTGGCAAATCACCATATTTATAGTTCAGGGTACAACGTTCTGTACATTTAAATGCATGCCATATCAAACACATTGCAGACAAGTACAGGTACAGGTCAGCATGTTTCATGTCAGACTGATAGAATTTAATGTTGTCTGCCTCGCATATATTTTTCTTTCTGCTGCATTGCTTTCGTCATACCTGTTCTAGATCAGAAATGTATCACATTAAAGGATATCTAAACTTAGGAACACAGATGTGCAGTAATATGTTGCAGCTTACTAGTCCTTTGATGTGCTTTCCAGTTTTTCATTTTTCAGGCTAAGAACATTATGGCCCCACTTGCTAGAAATATCCTTGTCACTTCCTGTGAGCTGAATTGAAATCACAATGTTAACTTCCTCCAAGCTATCTTCTACAAACTACAAATGACCCCATAATGGAGATGAAGAGAGGAAGATGTGTTTGTCGTCTATGTAAGGAGAGCAGTCAAGGGTGACAGTTCCTGCTGCTCCATAGATACAGTAGAAGAGTGACCATAGCCACCCCAGGACAGGAAGTGTGTTATTAGCAGGATTACCATGATAAGCTGGAATTTATTACATTTGATTTTGGTGGAAAAGGAAGCTGCTGCACACTGAAGGGATCACTAATATTGTTGTTTATTAGGTAGGACATCAAACAGCATGGCCATGACAGCTCCTGTCCTAGGACTACCCTGAGTAATGTATTGCTTGAAATTTCCACTCGCCTGCTCGCCAATGGCGAGTGGAAATTATGGTGGGGGTGAGTGTGTCCCCCAGGGCTGTCTTGCTGAGCATGCTCGGAGCTCAGGCCGGATCTGTCATTGGCACTGGGAGCTGTCAGACTGCTCATTAGCTGAGCACAGTGAAAGCAAAGGAAGGAGTGTGTGCTGTGCTCTCTGCCTCCCCCTAGAGTGCAGTACCCTGATCTGTGAGTGAACAACGAAGTACTGCAACTTTTTATGTACATATGTGTGTCTGTGTATGCATGTACAATTGTATGTGTCTGCGTGTGTGTACATGTGTGTGTGTGTGTGTACATGTCTATGTGCATGTACGTGTGTGTGTGTTTGTGTGCATGTACGTACATCTGTCTGTGTGTATGTACATGTGTCTGTGCGTGTGTATTTATGTGTATGTACATGTGTCTGTGTGTATGCGTGTCTGTATGTGCCTGTGTGTGTATACATGTGCGTGTGTGTACATGTTTCTTTGTGTGTATGTACATGTCTGGGTGTGTACAGGTGTCTCTGTTTGTGTGTGTTTGTTGGTGGCGAGTAACTCTAAGGCCTGGCTAGTAGCTCAGTACTTGAAATTGTAAGCCCTTCTACAACCTAGATCTACTGGGTGAAACACATTAGAAGGCCATTCCAGGCCAGGGAAGTGCTTGACTATGCTTCTGGATGTCTTATACAATCAGCGTTGGTACTAGTGATCCCTCTGGTGTGTGGTGGCTTCCTTTTCTAGCATTGAGTCTGTGAGCAGAGATGGCTTGTTTGGATAGCTTAGAGCAGAGTATTGTATTGTATACTCTTGTATTCTAGCATCCACCTTTGATTTTGGGTTTACAGTAGATACACTTTAATTAGTAGCCAGAAAAGGTGTGGACAGCATTAGCTGAAAATGTAATAGTCCTCATGCACACGGGACATTTTTATAGCGGCTGTTTTTGGCATTTGGCATTTTTTTCTACAGCCAGTAAACCCCCCAGCATGTTATCCTATGTGTTCATGCACACATAGACTGTAATCAGTGTTTTTTGGCTGGAAAAAAACCCCAAAACTAGTGGGTGTCTAGAGGAGTTTATCTGTAAAAAACGCTGAAAAACGCGGCACACTAGCGTTTTTTGACTTTTTTTATATATAAAAAAATTTTTTTCATGGTAAAAAAATGCTAAAAAAGTGGCAAAACGTCGCTAAACGCTAATGCAAAAACACTGAAAAACTCACATTTAATGTGACTTTACACTGCTAGTGTTACCAGCGTTATTAAAACGCCCCGTGTGCATGGAGCCTCAAGGATACAGAGTAGTGAGCAGATCAGGAAAAAAGTGGTGTGAAATGAACTGGCTGAAGGGAGTGGACAAAGTCAGCAGAGAGGGATTTTAGGGGTGTAGCTGGAGTGGGGAGCATAGAACTGTGTGAAGGGCTGGAGACAAAAGAAGTGAAAAGTTCAAAGTAAGTTTAAAGAGGTGTACCAGGATATGCAAGACCTGTTTTTATTTATTCATGCAAACAAGAATTAAGGCGCAAGGAACTGTGGCAATAACATAGGAGACAACCAATGATAAAATCTGTTTATCATATGATAACATTTATCATAAAATAATTTATGATAAAATAGTCTTCAATTACATGGTGGATCACATATTAGAACAGGTACATTATGGAGAAAGCAGATGTACTATAAGGCATTGTTCACACGGGTGTGCTTAAAATGTTACTAAACCCAGGCCCCTGCATTCACTATATCTGGTCTCCCCGGACCCTGCATTCACTATATCTGGTCTCCCCGGACCCTGCATTCACTATATCTGGTCTCCCCGGACCCTGCATTCACTATTTCTGGTCTCCCAGGACCCTGCATTCACTATATCTGGTCTCCCCGGACCCTGCATTCTCTCTATCTGGTCTCCCGGACCCTGCATTCACTATATCTGGTCTCCCCGGACCCTGCATTCACTATTTCTGGTCTCCCAGGACCCTGCATCCACTATATCTGGTCTCCCCGGACCCTGCATTCACTATTTCTGGTCTCCCAGGACCCTGCATTCACTATATCTGGTCTCCCCAGACCCTGCATTTTCTCTATCTGGTCTCCCGTACCCTGCATTCACTATATCTGGTCTCCCGGGACTCTGCATTCACTATATCTGGTCTCCCGGGACTCTGCATTCACTATATCTGGTCTCCCTGGACTCTGCATTCACTATATCTGGTCTCCCCGGACCCTGCATTCACTATATCCGCTCTCCCCGGACCCCGCATTCACTATATCTGGTCTCCCCGGACTCTGCATTCACTATATCTGGTCTCCCCGGACCCTGCATTCACTATATCTGGTCTCCCCGGACCCTGCATTCACTATATCTGGTCTCCCAGGACCCTGCATTCACTATATCTGGTCTTCCCGGACCCTGCATTCACTATATCTGGTCTTCCCGGACCCTGCATTCACTATATCTGGTCTCCCCGGACCCTGCAATCACTATATCTGGTCTCCCCGGACCCTGAATTCACTATATCTGGTCTCCCTGGACCCTGCATTCACTATATCTGGTCTCCCAGGACCCTGCATTCACTATATCCGGTCTCCCAGGACCCTGCATTCACTATATCCTCTCTCCCCGGGCCCTGCATTCACTATATCTGGTCTCCCCGGACCCTGCATTCACTATATCTGGTCTCCCCGGACCCTGCATTCACTATATCTGGTCTCCCTGGACCCTGCATTCACTATATCTGGTCTCCCTGGACCCTGCATTCACTATATCTGGTCTCCCCGGACCCCGCATTCACTATATCTGGTCTCCCCGGACCCCGCATTCACTATATCTGGTCTCCCCGGACCCTGCATTCACTATATCTGGTCTCCCCGGACCCTGCATTCACTATATCTGGTCTCCCCGGACCCTGCATTCACTATTTCTGGTCTCCCAGGACCCTGCATTCACTATATCTGGTCTCCCCAGACCCTGCATTTTCTCTATCTGGTCTCCCGTACCCTGCATTCACTATATCTGGTCTCCCGGGACTCTGCATTCACTATATCTGGTCTCCCGGGACTCTGCATTCACTATATCTGGTCTCCCTGGACTCTGCATTCACTATATCTGGTCTCCCCGGACCCTGCATTCTCTCTATCTGGTCTCCCGGACCCTGCAATCACTATATCTGGTCTCCCCGGACCCTGAATTCACTATATCTGGTCTCCCTGGACCCTGCATTCACTATATCTGGTCTCCCAGGACCCTGCATTCACTATATCCGGTCTCCCAGGACCCTGCATTCACTATATCCTCTCTCCCCGGGCCCTGCATTCACTATATCTGGTCTCCCCGGACCCTGCATTCACTATATCTGGTCTCCCCGGACCCCGCATTCACTATATCTGGTCTCCCCGGACCCCGCATTCACTATATCTGGTCTCCCTGGACCCTGCATTCACTATATCTGGTCTCCCAGGTTCCTGCATTCACTATATCTGGTCTCCCACAGTGCACAGAACATGGAAATGCAATTATTTTACTAAATATAAACTTCTAAATACCTTTTCTCATCAGCAGTCTTGTGCCTATCATTGTCCAGCCAAGCACTGGTTAAAGCTTGTTGGAGGAGTTTGCATTCTCCTCTAACTGTCCTATAAGGCTGCATGACCCCTGACCCTCTGTCTGAACAGTGCTGATTGGCCTTGGCTGATCACATGCACTCTCCCAAAAAAAAACCTCTCCAGCAATACGCACTAAACAGAGCATGGGCAGAAGTTTCTATTGCTGCTCTAACCATGGCAGATAGATTTGGGACAGCAAAAGAAGGGGAGGATCAGAGAAGTACGGAGGATTAACCCCTTAGGTTCCACAGAGAGTATAATGAGCATGCTTTACTGCATATACAGACTGATTTTTACTGTTGTAAATCATACAACACTTTAATCATACATGTGTTTGACCATGTGTGCCCACACAGGATACACAGGTCTTCTAGGCATCTGCATGCAGATCTCTCATTCATGTTAGTTGGGACACAGTGGCTGCATGGACACAGCCTTTGCTGATAATTTGGCATCCATGTGATTGGGTAGGTATGTCCTTGAAAGCAGACAGTATGAGCTTGAGGTCACGCACCTGTGCGGATGTCATATTGGGAGCAGCAGCTGTGTCCATCCAGCTGCCACGTCCCAATTGACATGAATGGGACCGTCTGCATGTGAATGCTCGGAACACCTGTGCATCCCATGCGGACAGACATGGCCCTCGCATGGATGTACATTTAAGCATGCCCATGGGAATGAGGCCTAATCAGCAGAGATGATGCTTTGAATGTGGTTTGATTATATACCCTCATACCACCAGGGATTAGAGGAAGAGAGAGAGAAGACGAAGGAGAAGGGAGAGAGCCATTGAGGCAGGAAAAAGAAGATGCTGAACAAGTTTAGAGTAGAGAAAAGGTAGAGGCCATAAATAGGGAAAGGATCCAGGTTAATAAAGGAGAGGGCCGGGGGGCGTGACGCCCCTTGTCTATGAGAGGGCTGCGCGGGGGTCAGCTGACATATAGAAAATAACCTGTTTTTGCTTATTGGGTGTAAAGTCATTATAAAATGTGTAATGAAGTTGAAATTACAGTTACATTGAGTGGTATTGTAGTGTTTAGGTTCGCTTGTGAAAGTGATAAGGGTTTGGGGTGCCTGCCTTGTGTATGTCCAAAACTTGTGATGGGTGTATTGTTGTTGTGACAGGTTAGTGGACAATGGTAGATTGACGGACTCACAGCCTGCTTATATTTTTTAAGGGTTTTGGTGGTGAAAAGGTCTTATAAAGGCAAAATACGGGGTTTTCATTTGTCCTTGTGCACAGCAGAGAGCTTGGAGATGGCTGCTAAATGGGAATACCTGAGAACTCAGGGTCAGAGAAAACAAATGGCCTTCTCATTCCCACGTGTAAATCTCCAAAAACTGTTTTTTTCAAGGAAGAACTTGGATCCAAAATCAGAATCGGTTTATGTTGGAAAACTGCTGATTAATAATTTAACTATTCAGTACTAACCCACATATGCAACATACAGCTTAGTTTCCAGTGCGTTTATTTTAGAATACTAATTGAAAGCACATAGTAAATAGACAATGCTAAGAGCAGCAAATTCAGAAGCACCAGCACTGGAATCATAGGTAAGATCCATGGCGGACAATAGAGTGTCTTGGTGGGTAACACTTCTGCCTTGTAGCACTGGAGTCCTCGTTTCAAGTCCAGGTCATGTTACTGTCTGCATGGTGTTTTGCATGTGCACCCTTTGCTTGCGTGGGTTTCCTCTGGGCACTCCAGTTTTCTCCCATACCCCAAAGGAATGCTGATAGATTGTCTTCTTTCCAGGTTAAGGTGGTCAGATTTTCAAAATGAAATCCGGAGGAACCTTACTGATTACGCCCACGTTTATTGGGGTTGGGACAGGCCAGAGCCGAGGGTAGGAAAAATAGTATATGCAAAGCGCACCATACCAAATATTGGGTGTGGCAAAATTGTGCTAACATTGGGAGGGGCTTAAAGGGGTATATCATATGAGACTACTTTGGGGCAGTAGTGCTGCCCCAGGTGTGCTCTACTCTTAAAGGGCTATAATATCTGAGTCTACTTTGGGGCAGGAGTGCTGGCCCAGGTGTGCTCTACTCTTAAAGGGGTATAATATCTGAGTCTACTTTGGGGCAGGAGTGCTGCCCCAGGTGTGCTCTACTCTTAAAGGGGTATAATATCTGAGTCTACTTTGGGGCAGGAGTGCTGCCCCAGGTGTGCTCTACTCTTAAAGGGTTATAATATCTGAGTCTGCTTTGGGGCAGGAGTGCTGCCCCAGGTGTGCTCTACTCTTAAAGGGGTATAATATCTGAGTCTGCTTTGGGGCAGGAGTGCTGCCCAGGTGTGCTCTACTCTTAAAGGGGTATAATATCTGAGTCTACTTTGGAGCAGGAGTGCTGCCCAGGTCTGCTGTATTCTTAAAGGGGTATAATATCTGAGTCTACTTTGGGGCAGGAGTGCTGCCCAGGTCTGGTGTATTCTTAAAGGGGTATAATTTCTGAGTCTACTTTGGAGCAGGAGTGCTGCCCCAGGTCTGCTGTACTCTTAAAGGGGTATAACATCTGAGTCTACGTTGGGGTAGGAGTGCTGCCCCAGGTGTGCTGTACTCTTAAAGGGGTATAACATCTGAGTCTACTTTGGGGCAGGAGTGCTGCCCCAGGTGTGCTCTGCAGGTCATGATCACATGAAAGGGCAAGGCAGCAAATATTCCACATTCTTCCTTCCCGAGTCTGCTCAATTCAAAGCGGAAAGTGAATGGGAAGACCACGTAATATTGACAGGTGACTTCATCAGTAACCCAGGCCACACAGAATTGTTATTAATGTGGAAATGAAATGAGCAGTCAGGCAGGAGTTTTAATGCAGAAGAGACATGCTTTGTCTCTTCTGTAATAAAGTTCCTTATCTGGATCTCCGCCCCTGTACAGTAAGCTGGCCAAGCACAGCTCACTGCACAAAATGCTGAATCCAACTGAAGAGCGACGTAATCTCGACCCGACCAATGACAGCGGTCAGTGATTGAGACCTGGAAGCTGGTTGCCCAAATATGTCAGTGAGTTTCGGGGATGGGGCATTACTGGATTCAAGGTGAGTATAGTTCTGCTTTATGGTGTATTACCTTGCAGCCACCCAGGCCAAGGGTTGCCATTATTAAAGCTGTGAAGAAAACAGGGACACATTCTTTTAACTGAAAGAAATCAGGGACATTTTTTTGTCCCAGGGACTTTCTGTGGGAACTGGGACATCTGATCACCCTGTTTTAAGTTGGCCTCAGTATGTATGTACAAATTAGCTATGCACACGTGTTATCACAGTCTGAATGATGGTCCCAAGCTGAGTAGTTGGAAAAGGTTGGGAAAAGTTCTGGTGACCTACCACCTAAAAAAAGCTTGCCATGAAAATTCTATGGAAAAAAGGCCTTCAAGTATATCAGGCATGGTGCCTAGAGAGCTGGACCAAGGCATTGCCAAGAGTTGGATATGTCTAATTGGCTACATATTGTACATATGTATACAACCAATGCGGCTTGAATATGCTAAGGTGTGGCCACACCCAGGAGCAGAAATTTGGATATCTGCATGTTTCATTTAGACACATTTTTTTTTTTTCAAAGAGTAGGTTTTAATTTTCCCAAACTTTTATTTAAAGTAATTGATTATTGTGTTTTGGGACTTGACTACTGACATAACAACAGTTGTTCATAATTGTGTGAACGTGTTGCCGTTTTTGCTTGGGGGGGGGGGGTTGGGTGGTTTACATTTTTATACTATTTGAAAAAATTGGAAAAAGAGACATTTCTTCCTATAGACATTAAATATAAGAGTCACACAGCTACTTGGAAACTAAAACTACTCTACTCTTCTGCCATGTACATTATATTTGGCCGCATGGTGGCGCTGTGGTGACGCAGTTGTATGACCTAGCGTTGCTTCCATAGTCTCATCACTGCCTGGTATTGTGTTCAAGGTCAGGGGGCAGCCGTGTAGATTATGGTTTAATTTCTGCATAATGGGGAAAGAAGCTAGATTGTCAATGTAAAATGGGCTATTTCGTTTAATAATGAATAATTGCCTGTAACTGAAGTGAATGCTTGTGTCATAGACTATTCTTTTTGTGAAGAATGCCCTTGTCTTTTTTTCCTTTTTCCTCCACTTGTCAAAAGTTTACCAGTATAGTCTGTCCAGATGAATTGTATGTCTTGGCTATGCATTTGCAAGTGATACCTTTTTTGTTGATTTCTCTTGAAGAGCAGGTATATAAGTGCTTGCCTTTTTTTTTTTTGTTTTAGTGCAGCTGTTATGACATTCTTGTAAGGAAATCTGGCGCTCAGCAGGGGAAACACAGTCCACAATAATATAAGGAGAAGAGAGTCTCTATATGAGTATTCCAGGGCTATAATCCAGAGGCTGCTGCTGTACAGAGTTAGAAAAGTCTCTGCAAACAAGTATCAGGAGAGAAGCAGCGCCGATCTAAGTGTAGCAAAATTAATTTATTTCTGACAAGCAACAAATTGCACACTTACAAAATAAGACGCTTATCAAAGAAAGCCGCTATCTGCTGTAGGTACCGCTGGCCATGGCCGCTGCACGCTGGGAGACACACTGGTAAGAAGGATCCTCGGTGGTGCTGGGTGACTTCCAGCACTTCCTGGATGATCCAAAGGATCTGTGGACAGCGGGTGTGATGTCAGCACGTCAGGTACGTAGCTCCGGACACGTGCCATGCCCACTGCTACGTACCGGACGTGCTGACATCATGCCCGATGCCCATAGAGCCTCTGGATCATCCAGGAAGTGCTGGAAGCCACCAGCACCACCGAGGATCCTTCTACCAGTGTCTCCCAGCATGCAGCGGCCATGGCTGGTGGTACCTAGAGCAGATAGCGGCTTTCTTTGATGAGCGTCTGTTTTTACTTCTTAGTTTGTAAGTGTGCAATTTGTTGCTTGTCCAAAATAAATCCACTGTGCTACACTCAGATCGGAGCTGCTTCTCTCCTTATGCTTGTTATGACATTCTTGCAGTTCAAGTAGATCTTACCCCGATCACTAAGGCCCCATTCAGTCTGACAGCGCTTGCAGCTATTTGCATATAAAATGCTTGTGCAGCATTTACCTGCAGATGATTGACCCTGGACACAAGGCAGTCTGTGTCCAGGACTGATCATCTGCAGATAAATCGCTGCATGAGTAATTACATGCAAACGGTTGCTAATAGCTGCAAGCGCTGTCCGATTCCCATTGCATTCAATGAGGCTTCCTGTCTGCACCTATTTGCATGAGTTATCACCGAGAGTCTCCATTGCAAATGACCCCACTTCAAAGCAATAAAGTAATTATATCGCTTTTCATGTTTTTTCATCAGTAGCAATTGACAGTTGGCATTTTTAATTTTTTTTTTTGTAGATTTCCTCTTTTTTTTTTTTTTGGTAAATTGGCTCTTTTTTTAAGTATGTATATATACAGTAAGACATAAAAAACAAACCCATAAACTTCTAACCCCTTCAAACAGGCGCAGTGTGTTGGTGTTAAAGTGTATGTATGTAACACAACCATCAGTTCCTCCCCTCATGCCAGAGTGCTAGATGTAATCCTAGACTCCCATCTGTCCTTTCAGCCCCAAATCCAATCACTGTCCAAATCTTGTAGACGTCACCTCCTGCAACATCTCCAAGATACGCCCGTTCTTAACCTCGGAAACTACTAAGCAAACTTATTCACTCCCTTGTTATCTCTCGCCTTGACTATTGTGACTCCCTCCTCATTGGCCTACCTCATCGCAGGCTATCCCCTCTTCAGTCTATCATGAATGCTGCTGCCAGACTCATCCACCTTACTAACCGTTCTGTATCAGCCATCCCTCTCTGCCAATCCCTCCACTGGTTTTCCATTGCCCAACGGATAAAATTCAAAACATTAACAATAACATATAAAGCCATTTATAACTCTGCGCCAAATTACATCACCGATCTTGTCTCCAAATATCACCCAAACCATACTCTCCGCTCCTCGCAGAATCTCTTGCTCTCTAGCTCCCTTGTCTCCTCCTCCCATGCTCGTCTCCAGGACTTCTCCAGAGCTTCCCCCATTATCTGAGACTCTCTACCCCAATTTATCAGACTATCGCCTACTCTGCTCACTTTTAGGCAATCTCTGAAAACCTATCTCTTCAGGGAAGCCTATCCTGCCCTCAGCTAATAATGAAATCTTCTACTCTTCCTACCAGTCCATCCCCCATAGTTATTACCTTTTGTACCACTAGCCCCTCCCTCCTAGATTGTAAGCTCCAAGGAGCAGGGCCCTCCAATCCCTCTTGTATTGAACTGTATTGTTTCCCGTTATATTGTAAAGCGCTAAGCAAACTGTTGGCGCTATATAAATCCTATATAATATAATAATACATGTGGAAAACATTTGTTTTTTTTTTTTTACTGCAGTGGAACCTTTAAAATAACTTTAGTTCTTGGGAACTCCTGCTAAAACCAATTAATCAGGGAACAGTGGGAAAAATGCTCCTCATATTGGTTGTTAGTTGGAAAAATACCCCCCTTATAGTGGTTGTCAGAATGCCAGAAAATTGGGCGAATGAATGTTTATCTAGATGTTTCACAGCAAGTTGAACCCGGAGATGATACTAGTTGTATGGAAATTCTCGTACGACAAAAGCTTTTTTTTTTTGTTTGACGTAGAAACGTCGTAGCGTAGATTATTGATGGTTATTGTTTCTGACCATGCGTATCTGATTTTTCGCTCATGCGAAAACAGTGCACATTTTACGAAAATTGTTAGTTCTGTTCTCGTATAAGAAACATTTTGGAGTTTGTCCCTTTGGAAATTTTCTTTTGGAAAGTCTGAAGTCGGATGTCGAAAGTTGTGTATGCACTGTACAAAATCAAACAATCGGTTCTTGTACAGAATATTTCTTCTGATTTTTTCATAGTGTGTATCCCACTTTACAGGCAGCTAAAAAGATTATTGATGTCATGCTGCTGGATCGTCAAAGTCGTGTTGGCTCTGGAACTATGGAGGCATCAACAACCACAGCTCAAGGAACCCTTAGTAACCTTTGGAGGAACCCTAGTTTTCCATGAAACCCTGTTTGAGAATGGCTGGGTTAGACCTGTTGTAGGTTTTTATTGCTGTGATGAGATTTACCCTAGTGACAATTGTCACCAAAACAAAACGTGATGAGAAGTTTAACCATTAGCCCCCCGGCCAAAATCCGTTTGGCAGCCGGAAAGATGCTTTAGATTTCCGGGTGGACGCCATATGGCGTACTCCAGGGCATACGCAGTTTGCACGCTTGCAGAGCCGCACAGCGGCGCAATCTGTCACCGGCCGTGTACCTCGGACACTGCCAATGACAGATCTGAGTACCGGCCCCCGTTGCCGGTACCATGTGACCTGCTGTGACCAATCACAGCAGGTCACATGACAGTTGTATACAATGGATGGCTTCATTCATGCCATCCATTGTATACTAGTGTCTAGCTGTGAATGGACACAGCAATCACATGCACATGTCATGTGATTAGCTGTGGCCAAATCACAGCTAAGCACAAAAAAAAACAAAAAAAAAACAATGAATGGTGCCCACAGTTGACATACTGCCGTCGTGGAGGAGAGCAGGGGAGAAGGGACGGCGCGGGTGAGAACGTCGCTGGACTCCAGGACAGGTAAGTGTGTATTTATTAAAAGTCAGCAGCTACAGTTTTTGTAGCGGCTGACTTTTAATAAACACAAAATGGCTGGAACTCCGCTTAAAGGCCCTCAGGGATATGTGATGTATATATCTCAGGCGGCACAGTACACATCATTTGCATAGGTAAATTACATGTGTTGAAGGTGAAACTGTACTCTTTTTCTGAAAAAAAAAAAAAGGGGGGGGTGTTAAAGAACAAAAAAATCTATACAGGTAGCAGAGCCTGATGAGGGGTGGACAAGAGGGGCTTTCAATTTATGGGTGAGGATTTTGGTGACACCTGTACTGGTGACAACTGTCTAGGCAGATAATTCCTCCTGCTTTCTTCACGCTCCTCTGCATCTCCAGGGACAAGAAGTGAAGGGAACCAACCAGAAACATATACTTCCCTATTCAAAACTAAAAAAAAAAGGATAAAAACAAAAAAAAGCTTTTTACTATACATAAACTTTAAACAACCATTAATCTAAGCCTGCATTCAAACTCGCATTTCCATCCTACATTTAAACTATAATACCATAAATAAGTTTCTGAGTATCCTGAGGGTTGCTTATCACATTGTATTGTGATAATAAAGATATCTTGTTGAGGCATATTTAGTATCTAAGGATAACTGTGCGGCACTTTGTAACATCAGAGACCTGTCAGAATTTTATGTGCAACTATTTTTCAATGCAGACAACTATTTTTTTTTTTTTTTTGGAAAAGTTCTAATGTTACAGAGCTCGCCCCCTCCCCCCTCAATCCCCCATGGTGTATTGGCAGCCTGGAGAGGATTGATTATTTTTTATTATGAAATAAAAGGTAAATTTAGACTTACAGCTTCCTAATGTATGTTTGCAACTTTAGAATGCTGTATTAAACCATTCACATTTGCTTGCTTTAAAGGTCTGCTTCTGATCAGTCAATGGGGCACATTTCAACATTGCAAAAAAAAACACAGAAACATTAATTTTCTTGATGTGAAAAGCCAAAAAAAAATCTGACTGTCATGGGACTCCAATAAAAAAAATATTTTTGGAAAGCCCATAAGTGAAATAAGTTACCTCTAATGAAGTGTATGCTGCGACCTCAGTGCTGCTGATTACTGTAGAAATGACAGTTTTATTCATGTCGGATATTACACACAGCGATCTTCTTCTGGTACTGCAACTGATCATTCCGACAATGATACAGTACAGTGACCTTGTCCCTCACTTTCCCCTTAGTGTCCCTGTTAGGAAAACTGTATTTTTTTCAAAGAGTGCAAGGTGTCCTGTGATTGGACAAGGGAAAGGGGTGGGACAACAGGATCTGTTTCCTCTTGTACCAAATAGTATTGTAACTGTAATGTCTACTTTCATTTTGTAGAGCACTGCACAAACTGTTGGAGCTAAATAAATCCTGTATAATAATAACCACAATCTCTCTTGTCCACTCACAGAATGCCTTATATTCTGTAAATAGAATACACAGCTTTTTGTGAATGAAGGAGGGGAGAGTTTATAACAGGATCCCTTCACTGTGCTATAGTGGGAACTCTCCATTACAGTGCCAGAGGATGAGCGCCATGTGTATTATTTGTCATGAATGAAATTGTCATTTGCTGTAGTCTTTGCATACATCTGCACTGGCACTAATTATTTAAAGCAGGGGTTCTCCAAACTGGGGACTGAGGGTCGGATATGGCCCTTTTTTACCCTTTATCCGGCCCTTGGTGCGCTATTCCTCCCACTGAGACCAACAATGGGGCAGCACTCCTTGCATGGAAACCAATGATGGTGTGCTATTCTTCCCACTAGAACCAATGATGGTGTACTATTCTTCCCACTAGAACCAATGATGGTGTACTATTCTTTCCACTAGAACCAATGATGGTGTGTTATTCTTCCCACTAATACCAATGATGGTGTACTATTCTTCCCACTAGAACCAATGATGGTGTGCTATTCTTCCCACTAGAACCAATGATGGTGTGCTATTCTTCCCACTAGAACCAATGATGGTGTGCTATTCTTCCCACTAGAACCAATGATGGTGTGCTATTCTTCCCACTAGAACCAATGATGGTGTGCTATTCTTCCCACTAATACTAATGATGGTGTACTATTCTTTTCACTAGTACCAATGATGGTGTACTATTCTTCCCACTAGAACCAATGATGGTGTACTATTCGTTCCACTAGAACCAATGATGGTGTGCTATTCTTCCCACTAGAACCAATGATGGTGTGCTATTCTTCCCACTAGAACCAATGATGGTGTGCTATTCTTCCCACTAGAACCAATGATGGTGTGCTATTCTTCCCACTAGAACCAATGATGGTGTGCTATTCTTCCCACTATAACCAATGATGGTGTGCTATTCTTCCCACTTGAACCAATGATGGTGTGCTATTCTTCCCACTAGAACCAATGATGGTGTGCTATTCTTCCCACTAGAACCAATGATGGGGCATTATATCTCCTACTGACCATCAACCCTGAGGCCATATTTATCCTCACTGATGCTAGGGCCAGGACATTTTCTATCCTCGCTGGCCCTAATCCGGCCTTCCTAAAGTCTGAACGACCGTATACTGGCCCTTTGTTTGAAAAGTTTGGAGACCCCTGATTTAAAGGATAAGTTCACCTTTCGTAACATATTACATGTTACACCCGTATTCAGGGTGTAACATGTTACAAATGGACCGGCACCCGCAACTCCCCTATCCCCGTTGCGAGAGCTAGTGGGGGATCTTTTCCTTCTCGCTAGCTGTCACAATTTTAAAAAAATGCAGCCGTGCAAGACTCCGCTCACCTGGCTGTGTCAGAGTATTCTGTGAATGGGAAAACTACGAGTTCCGACAGCCTTTGAAGCTGTCAGCTTGTAGTTCTCAATGGACTACCATGGCGCTCCACAGCACCGTGGTAGTTCATTGAGGCTTCCTGTCAGAAAGTATCTGTTTGCCCATACGGGATGTACGAACAAGCAGATACAGTGACAGATCAGAGGGAGACCATGGTGCAATGCTTTAGAGGCTCCAGAAACAAAAGATAACTAGAAAAGCTACAATTTCTAGGGAAATTGTGTGAAGTGTTCTTGCCTCCACCAGTAGTCTACAACTGGAGTGGGCGGAGTAACTGGGTGGAGTGGCTTGTCACTCTGCTGCCTGCTCACACACCTGGGTTCCTATGGCAACTCACTCTACAGCAAGGGCAGAGAAGAGCGATTAAAAACAAACTGCTCCAACTTTCTCACTTCACTGGCGGTTGCCATCTTCAAACGATTGTAGTTTAAAAATTATAAATCCTACACCAAAGAGCTTTATATTGTGAGAATCACAAGTCCCAGACCTACATTTTGATGCATAGTATGTCTGTGAAATATTAAAAATAAAGGCACAGTCGCAGTTTCGAAATTGCCCTTCAAATTTGGGGTGGCTAAAGTGGAGTTTCAATGAATGTCAATGGGCGGCGTGAGTTGCAAAAAAATGGTCATATTGTGAAAACTATCAGGACTATGGCTTAGCCGTGGACATTTTAGTGGCAGCAGGGATAGCTGAATGTCTTGATATAAGATTTGTGTAGGTGGGCTTGAAAATGAGGGAGTGATGGCAGTTTAGAAATCATGTCTAGCTTTTGTCAGCTCCCACTCTAGTTTTGAACATTCCGCCATTCATTCCTATGGGACCAATTTCACCACAAAAACACTGATGTTTCGTGAACCATTCGGCGAAACGTTCCACAAAGTAATAGCACACCAATCGGGAACAATCCGCACGTTTCGGTATTACTGTGTATGTAGTGTAAAAACTGTGGGAGGAGTTAGGGTGGTAAATTTGGCTATAATAATAAGAATATATATGTGAGATAACAGTAAGTGGTCGCCATGCAAGAACACTTCATAAATGCTAATTTTTTACCTGCAAAAAAGGGCATTTATTATTTTTTGTTAAAAGGAGAACTTATAACTAATTTTTCTCTCACATTTTGTCACGGTGCCTTTTTATCTGTATTTCTTTCATTTGGATGGAGGTTGTGGGTCCTCGGGCCTACCCTGAAGTCTAGGGGGCAGATACATGGCCATTAGGTTCCTTCCTCCCTAGAACTGGGGTATCTCTCTTTGGGGAATTCCCTCACCTAGTACTCATAGGTTGGCTTTGGCAGATCATGAGGAGAGGGGTCCGCCAATCCTTTTGGCTAGGTGAACCAAGTTGAACCTTGCCCGTCAGGAGGCTCATGCCTGGGGTGGTCAGGGTAGAGTTCTACTTGTTTGGAAGGTGGACTAGAGACACACCCTTAAGTGCAGTTTTTTGTGTGTGTTTTTTCACATGCACTTAGGTATTTTGTTTTTCTGCACCACCATGGGTTAAAAACAAATAACTTATTTCACTAGGGGGCTTTCCAAAAAGACAGTTTTTTTTTTCCCCTCAAGTTACACTTGACCTTGATGCTACAGTAACATTATTCAGACAGAAGAACCCTATAGAAGAAGGTTTATACCTTTCCAGAGCTATGAGCACTGCTGTTATTCAACACTTCCAGGTTATGGATAGTGTGTCCCCACTGTGCGCCATGGTTCCCCTACAGAACAATGCCTCATTATAAAAAAAACAAATAGTGCATTGCTTTCAGTAAATACAAAAAAATGTACAAATAATGAATTTGAATAAAAATCACTAAACATATAAATATGAAATTATGAATCAGATAATCACACAAATATGCACACAAATATGCAATAAATAAAGTCTCTCTTCAAAATTATAGTGCACTATTAGTGAATCATAATAAAAATATAGTGAAATTGTGAACCATAAATAAATCAAGTCCCATACACTGTCCAGGTCCAATTTCTGTGCAATCTCAACTTAACCCCTTTTTTTCAGGACAAATTGGGCTTTCATTTGGTGGTAAATGGTAATGGATATCTCCTGATTTTTTTTTTTTTTTTATTATCAAAGGAAAACTGGCCCAAAATAGTAATATATATATATATATTTTTTTTTTTTAATTCAGCTGTGTGTTTCTTGTTACTACCATAACCTACCACCAAAGAACAACCCAAAATAAATTTTCCAGTTCTTGACGATTGCAGCGATACCATATATATGTATGTTATTTGTTGTTTGTACCCATAGTTTTTTTTTTTACCTAAAACACACTGACACTAACTGACCTTTGACCCTGACCTTGACCCAAACACTGAACTAGATCAAACCTTGATCTATTTTTTCTTTATTTTTTATTTCCTTTTTTTATACTTTACCTTTTTTTTTTTTTTTAACAGTTTTGTTTTTTCTCTATGCAAGTAGAGAGAGAGAGAGACCATGTATCTCTCTCCTCCATTCAGAGAGAAAAAAAGTTAGAACTGGACCCAGGGCTCTCAGTGACACCACGGTCTTTGTGCTGGGAGCGCGCTGTGCGGCAAACTCCTAGCACAAAGACAGGTACGCACACGGAAAAAAGCCGAGTTCTGTGAGGCTGCATATTTGTGTGACGTTGGCGTGACGTTCAATTTCACATTCTTCAAAAATGAAAATTCTTCAAAGTGCACGCTATGGTACACCCAAGTGTCCCTCACCCCACCTTATGGGTGTGTGCTCACCTCATCTGTTGGACCCTCACTACAATAAAAGGAGGTCAAGTGCGCTTAATTACATCAAAACATCACTTCTTTCCAGTTCTCTTTCAGTGGTAAACTAGTTCCTAGGTCATACGATATCATATAGAAAGTAGAAAACAACAAATTGATAGTGTAGATTGTTAATCCAGTTTTATTAAAAAAGATAAAATTACACCCACATATCACCTAATTAAATCGGCATTTCATAAAAATATTTCCAAATATGGCGTCCAAACTTCGCTCAACGTGATGACATCACCGCCCACCTGATGCGTTGCAATGTAATTGGCTTCTCAATTGCCTCATTACAGGAGTAGTGGCGTAGCAGCTGGCGGTTGAATCCATATCGCTCTGTAATCTCAGTTGAGACATTTGTGCAAAAAAAGATTTTTTAAAAAAAAAGTTACGGTATGTTTAAAAATCTTGTTATGCTAAAAAAATTGAAGCGTATTTCCACTTTTGCAGTCGAATTTAAGAAAACATCACTGTATGTTTGTTATGTGTTCCCAGTCACATGGCATAGCTAAAAAAAAATGTAAAACGTATTACCTTTTGGATGTTTCTAAGGAAAAGGTTTCATGGCTGTTTCTAGGAATTTCTGGACAGTCTCACAGGGGGTTATTTACAAAAACTGCATGGTGCAAAATCTGGTGCAGCTCTGCATAGAAACCAATCAGCTTCCGGGTTTTATTGCCAAAGCTTAACTGAACCAACTGACGTTAGAAGCTGATTGGTTACCATGCACAGCTGCCCCAGATTCAGAGTGCACTAGTTTTAGTAAATCTCACTGTCTTTGTCCACACGCAGACTGAGCTATCTATCATTAACATCTAATAGAGAGGTTTCTGTTTAATCATTTGTTAGGATAGACTGTGTTCTAATCTAATTTATAGCCAACAATGAAGAACTGTGAGCACAGTGCAGACTTATCTTAAACATTTCTCCACAGCCCCTCCTAAACATTAAAAAGCATAAAGAGTATGTAAGTATTTTATTTGCAAGTAAAAAGCACCTAAAAAGGTAATCAGCAATTTTATTAGAGTAATTCCAATTTTATTGAGAAAAAATAACATTCTCCCCTGGGTGATCAATGTACAGTACATTGCAAGGATTTTAACAAACTTTGTTGCAGATTCCTACCTTCTGTTGCTTTGAAGGAAAAGCATGTCTGTGTCAGTGTGCACAGCATTGTTAATTTTGTCAACTAAATTATTTTCGGGGGCAAAATTAACAATATTTTAGTCAACTAAAATACGACTAAAGCTAAAACAATTCAGATGACTAAAATACGACTAAAATTACAACAATTCAGATGACTAAAATACGACTAAAACTAAAACAATCCAGATGACTAAAATACGACTACAACTACAACAATTCAGATGACTAAAATATGACTAAAACTAAAACATATCAGATGACTAAAATACGACTAAAACTACAACAATTCAGATGACTAAAATACGACTGAAACTAAAACAATTCAGATGACTAAAATATGACTAAAACTAAAACAATTCAGATGACTAAAATATGACTAAAACTAAAACAATTCAGATGACTAAAATACAACTAAAACTAAAACAATTTAGATGACTAAAATACGACTAAAACACATCAGATGACTAAAATACGACTAAAACTACAATTCAGATGACTTAAATACGACTAAAACACATCAGATGACTAAAATACGACTAAAACTAAAACAATTTAGATGACTAAAATACGACTAAAACTAAAACAATTCAGATGACTTAAATACGACTAAAACTACAACAATTCAGATGACTAAAAAACGACTAAAACACATCAGATGACTAAAATACGACTAAAACTAAAACAATTCAGGTGACTAAAATATGACTAAAACTACAATTCAGATGACTAAAATACGACTAAAACTAAAACAATTCAGGTGACTAAAATACGACTAAAACTAAAACACATCAGATGACTAAAATACAACTAAAAGTAAAATGACATTTTAGTCAAAAGACTGACTAAAACTATATCATAATCAGTACATTTTAGTCGACTAAAATCTAACGTGTTTAGTTGAATTGTAATGCACTATTTAAGCATTTCTCTAGAATTTCCAAACTCATGGAGAAAAATGTCGCTTGGGATTTCCAAAATCCACCCATAAATGCTTATTCTAAGCAAATGATGCCTTTTAATACTGTGGGATTTTCCTTCTGGTATATACTCCTGGATATATGGTTCTATATCTCAGCGGCTAAATCAGTGTCTGTAGTGCCTGTTCAAACCTTAATACCGTTATAAGATTTTTTTTACCGGAGGAGTGTAAAATGAGTTTAAAAATTCTAGAGAAATGCATAAATAATGAATTACAATTTAACTGAACCCATTTGATTATAGTCGACTAAAATGTACTGGGGATTTTAGTCAACTAAAATATGACTAAAACCCAGAAGACTAAAATACGAATAGAACTAAAATTGCATTTTAGTCAAAAGACTGACTAAAACGAAATCGAAATTTGACGTCAAAATTAACACTGGTGCACAGCGAATGTGAATGGGAGTGACTTTTTAATTATTAATAGGCTGCTGCTCTTGCTGAGTTCCATTGAGGAAACTTGCAGTGTATAAATCCATTTAAGCCAGCCGTAGACGAATCTCATCCGGTTTAGCATGGACCGGCTGCTGAGATTTGAACCATGTATGGGCAGGCTGGTTGTAGTCAAGTTGATTGATCGCTCGATCCTGTTGGATTTTACATGAGATTGTTACTAGTGGCTATTATGGCTGCTAGCAGTAATCACTGTGTTCTACCAGCGGGGGCGGTTCCCCCGTCCCCCATCAGGAGAATACAATGGCTCCATGGGAGGGAACCTGTGGTTGCAGTAAAGTAAACCGTTCCATCTATGGCCAACTTTAGGTTATATTCACACGGACGTGTAGCGCCAGTTTAAATGACAGCAGCAGGAATCTGCTGATTCCTGTATCTGTTTCAGCTACCCGTGAACAGCTAGCTTTGGCCGCCAAGCCCTGTATATCTCAATGACAGGTCCATGGCGACCACAGCTATCCGTCGCTGTCCACAGAGCAAGTGACTACCTGCATTGATTGCTGGCTCTGCAGACAGCCACAGATAGAGTCCTATATAATGACAGGTCGGCGCCAGCCACAGCTATCCTTTTAAAGTAGAGGCAGCCACGTTTTTATATAATTGTGACAGCTAGTGGGGACGAGAAGATCGCCCGATAGCTGCAGCTGTCATTATATAGGACTCTATCTGTGGCTGTCTGCAGAGCCAGCGATCAACGCAGGTAATCACTAGCTCTGTGGACAGCCACGGATAGCTGTGGTTTCAGACCGGACCAGTCCGTTCATAACATGTTACATGTTACACCTTGAATATGGGTGTAATATGTTACGAAAAGTGAAAGTATCCTTTAACCACTTGCCCTCTTGAGGATTTACCCCCCTTAATAACCAGGCCTCTTTTTGCTACTCGGTGCCACACTAATTCAACTGATAATTGCGCGGTCATGCAATGCTGCATCCAAATGAAATTTACGTGCTTTTTTTGCACACAAATAGAGCTTTCTTTCGGTGTTATTTGATCACCTGTGTGCTTTTTATTTTTCATGCTATAAACAAAAAAAGACCAAAAATTTTGAAGAAAAACTATATTTTTTACTTTCAGCTATAAAAAATATATAGTAAACTAAAAGTTGGTTATAAATTTAGGCCAAAATGTATTCTGCTCCATGTTTTTGGTAAAAAAAAATCCCAATAAGTGTATATTGATTGCTTTGTGTGAAAGTTATAGCGCCTACAAACTATGGTATAGATACTGCAATTTACGCCATTTTTTGCTATACAGCGCTGCGCTAGTTTAACGGACAATTGTGCGATCATGCAATACGGTACATAAATTAAATTTACATCCTTTTTTCCCCACAAATTGAGCTTTCCGTGGTATTTGATCGCCTGTGCGGTTTTTATTTTTTGCGCTATAAAAAAAAAAAGGCTGACAATTTTGAGGAAAAAAAACAATATTTTGGACTTTTTGCTATAAAACATGTCCAGTAAAAAATAATGTAAAAATCAAATTTAGCCATCAATTTCTGCCAAAATGCATTCTGCAACATGTCTTTGCTAAAAAAAAAAACCCAATACGTGTAAATTAATTGGTTTACGTGAAAGTTATAGCGTTTACAAATGGCAGGAAAGATATTGGGATTTAAAAAATTTTTTTATACTAATAATGGCGGCGATCAGCGACTTATGGCAGGACTGCGGGACTGTGGCGGACATTCTGGCACTTGGGGGGAACTGACTTGGGGTCACTGACATCCCCAGTGACACCAATACAGTGATCAGTGCAAAAAAAAAAAAAAACACTGACACTGTACTAATGGCACTGGGGAGGAAGGGGTTAACTTTTTTATTTACTGAAAGGGTTAACTGTGTGAGGGGAGTGTTTTACTATGGGGCGGGGGTGTGTACTGCAGGGGAACAAGGCTGATCCGGAGAGATAAACTCTTCTCTCTGGATCAGCATGTCAGGAGCTGACAGTGGACTGACAGAAAGCAGAGCTACTGCATCCCTGCTTTCTGTCAGTGATTGCCGCTAATCGGCGGGACACGGCCGGTAACGACCGGCTGTGACCCGGCGACTGACACACGCGGCCGCGATCAGCGGGACGGGTAAGGCAGGCACACGCCCCCTACCTGTTTTGCAAATGCGTGTTTTAAAACATGGTTTTGCCCAGCTGTGCCGACCTGCCACCGTATTTCTACAGTGGCTGGTCGGCAAGAAGTTAAATAATTGTAAAGGTTCAATGTTTTTTAATAACAAACATGTTATACTTACTTGCTCTATGCAATGGTTTTACACAGAGCAGCCCTCATCCGGCTCTTTTGGGGTTCCCACTAGCACTCTTGGCTTCCCCCCTCTGCTGAGTGCCCACAATACTAAGCCGATTGCTATGGGGGCATTTGTGTGGGCTTGATCCCGAGCCACGCTCTGTGTGTCTGATAAACAATAAGGTGATACAGAAAGCTGCAAAAGTGAATGTTAATGTCACTGCTATGATTCTAGAGTGTATAAAGTGTGTGTCTCTTTATATGACAACAAAAACAATTACAAATGTTTTTGCAGGTAAGACATTGGTCATCTATGCATTTCAGATGTGTTCCAGATGTTTGGCGTGTGTCCTCTCCAGTCAAATCTGAGATTTAAACCCCGAGATGGATACATTGAGCACATTTTTTGAGTAATACCGTTTTCATCCAAATATTTCTGTGCTGTAATAATCCCCCTCATTTCCTTTTGTCTGTAATCTGAGGATCCTGGAACACATCCATGGTGATGCTGGAACACACATCTTGCTATCACTCTCACACAGTCACCAATCAAATGCAACGTGCCTTAGAACTTTAGATGTGATTGGTGATGCAGCATGCAGGGAGTGGAAGTTACGTAGCCTGGAAACTTATACTGACTTTCTTTGGAATTGTGTGTTTTATGGGGATTATAAAGAACACAGTATAAGATATATTAAGCAAGCTTTATTCCTTCCACGGTCCTATTTTGTAGACTACTAAATGCTTTCACCTGTTTCCTGGAACTGTTTTTTAGCAATTTCCCATTGCAGTACCATTTACACAAAAAGTAAAAACTCTTATGAGAGAAATTTGAAGGCTGTCACTGCTAAAAAGGCGTGTTGCCTGGCTGTCATGCTGATCCAGTGGCTTCACCATTTAGTGAATCACTGCTTTGGAACAGGTAGTCCGGTTGCGAGTTATTATTAATTCTAAGCTCCCTTACTGCATGCTAATGATGGGTATATAAGGGCAGTGACTTAAGTAACTTAAAGCAGAATTCCCTGGCTAAACCTAACTATTCTTAAAAATAACTCTCTCCCCCCCCCCCCCCTCCTAAACACCTATGCTGACTAATTCTCAGGCTGCTTCGGTCTGGTCACGTGATCCTTTGTGCCAGCCAGTGACAGCTGCAGGGGAGAGGAGAGAGAGCACTCGACAAAGGCTGGAATGCTGTGGAATGGTGCTGTCACTCCACAGGCTCCTATGGCCCATTCATTTTCAGTGCTCTCTCCTGTCACCTACAGCCACCATTGGCTGACAGAGGGGAGCTGGACCTTGTGAAGCGGCCTGAAAATAGGTAAGCATACAGATTATTTTTACATAGATTAGTCAGAACAAGTGTTAGAAGAGAGCAGGGGGCATTTTTAAGTATGGTTGGGCTTTGCCTGAAATTCTTCTTTAAAGCGGAGGGGAAGTTCCGCTTTAAGGACTGCTCCCCCGCTCCTCATTAAGTATTGGCACCTTTGAGGGGCGGAAGGGAGCGGGTACCCGAATATGACAGGTATCTGCTCCCATTTCCGGTCCGATCGCCAGGCGATCAGAAGCGGAAGGTGTCCTTCCTCCCTTCCTATAGTCTTTTGGGACACGTGACAGGTCCCAGAAGACTACAGCACCATTCATGAAGTGCAGTGATACTCGCACATGCGCAGTGTGTACCCGGCTGTGAAGCCGCAAGCTATCACAGCCGGGTGCCCACACTAAAGATGCCGGCCTCCTGGAATCCAGGACGGCCGGTGAAACGGGCTGCGGGGGACACACCACAGGACCGAGGGACAGGTAAGTGGCTGTTTTTTAAAAGTCAGCAGCTACAGTTTTTGTAGCTGCTGACTTTTATTTTTTGACAGAGTGAGTGGAACTCAGCTTTAAGCTTGCCATGCACATAGATTGTTTTTGTTTAACCTGTGGGCTAATTGAAGAAATGTAACAGATTCTTCCATCCATGCTATACAGCACAGATGGATCAATCTCCTGCTATGGCTATTGTATTTTAACAGCCATCAGTCAAAATACCCATTTTATTGGATGCAGCCACTGTTCAGCTGACAATTTTCTGCCAGGCTCCTTTGCTTTTTCAATCATAGGATGTCGGGCAGGATGGTGGTGACAGGGCCGCTCATCAGGAATGGTGTATGACCGGCTTTAGAAGTAATAGTATTAAAGTCCAAGACAGCTTAGCAACCTGACATGGGTCAGCAGCGGTGGACTTTATATTTCCATCACTAGAAGGTCTTTTGAAATTTTGCACCAGGGCAAAGAAACTTTGAGTTCTGTTTCTGGTTTACACAAATATATTACCTTTGCCTGTGAAGACCATAACTTATTTTTTTTTTTGTATGGTTGTCTTGAAAGGAAATGAAGGCACCTCCTGCAATGTCACTGCGCAGATGGTCCTCGTATGCTGCTGGCGCAGTATGAAGGAAGTCTCCTTATTGCTGGGCTTCCTGTGTCAGAATCTTCCACTGCAGACCCAGCCGGACAGTCCTCAGGGCCTTATTACTGTGGAACAGGTAAAATTTTATAGTATAATGAAGATCTCTTTTCAAGACCAGGATCTTGTGTAAATAACCTGTGTTTTGCAATTTCTCTCTTTTTAAACCACAAGCATGTCAAACTGGTGTTTCTTGGACTTGATGCACCCTTCTTATGCAGGCCATAGACGGGTCGAAAACTGGCCGTTTTTTTATAAAAAAACACGAAAAATCGGTCATTTGATCGGCTGACGTTACCACCAACGGTAAAGAAATCAGCCGATTTTCGTCCCGTCTGCGGCCGGCATTTAATTACTTCTGTCCCTTGCAGAGAGTTCCGCTATTATATTTGACATGAAAAAATATAGCAGTTGCAACAATGTATCCATTTGTATCTATTTCGAATACAGATGTTTTTATTCGGATACAAATAGATACATTGTTGCAGCCACAATACTTTTTCATGTCAAATATAATAGCGGACTGGAATTCTAATTCTTTTTCTTCTTTTTCTTCTTCTTTTTCTTCTTCTTTTTCTTCTTCTTTTTCTTCTTCTTTTTCTTCTTTTTTTGCTTCTTCTTGCAGGTCACGGCTCATGCTCAGATTTTTTTATCTGTAAAACGATCAGCCGATTTGCCCATCATTGCCGTGAAAATCGGCCGATTTTGCCATTTTTTCCCCCAATTTTACCGATAAAAAAATGTGCCAAAACCCTGAAAAACAGCTGACCAATTAACCCATTAACGGTGCGAAAATCTGCCGATTTTTTTTTTTTTCGGCCAAAAAATAGGCTGATTTTCGACCCGTCTATGGTCTGCATTACTAATTCCTTGCAGCCTTTTCAGTTTCAGCATTGCAAGCCCAGCACAGTAGTTAGCAAAAAGCTTTTGGTGCTAGCGGAATTGCACAGAAATCCCAATTTTTAAAAAAAATTTTACCTGACCCTAACACTTCAAATTTATCTTTAAAGTGTATCTGAACCCAAGAACACAGATGTTATATTAGAGTTGAGCAGTCCTTAGATGTGAGTTTTCTTCAGGCTTATTTTCCTTTATTTTTACCTGTGACCTTGCTAGTAACACACTTCCAGTTCTAAGGTGACAACAAAACTTACTGTACTGTATCTTAAGAGGAGCAGCATTGTCACCTTGAGACAGGAAGTATGGTAGGACTGCAGTAGACATTCCTCTCTCATAATCTCCATTTATATAGATGGGGGTTGCTCTGTAGTCTACTGAAATGCTTGAGATAAGAGTGCAAGAGAAGTTATAAGCTCACTTCATTTCAGCAGGTTCAACACGTTTTTTGTCTTGTTTTTTTTTGCATACATGGAACATATATAACTAAACACTTTCAATGGTATAGTTAACAGACCAAAAGGAAGCAAATAGAAAATGTTCATTGTTGGGAATTTCATATACTTTAAACTGAAAATGAAAACTTAAAGTGTAAGTAAAGGAAAAAACTAACTAATTCTAAATCTGCTCCCTCCCACATTCTAAGCCTAATTATCTAGCCTTGTAAAGAAAATATTGCTATACTTGCCTATTTTGTAGCCTCTCTGGTCCAGTCCCGGGGCATTTCTCAACCTGCACACACGGGGTGCCTCTCTTTGGAGACTGGTCTGGAGTGGCTTCAAAGATAAGTAAAGCAATCTTTCCTTTACAGGGTTAGATAGATTAAGCTGGGTTGAACAAGAAAAAAAAAACCTGACAGATCTCTGCATCAACACAAGTGATATTGTATTCTAACTAGGGGGAATACCCCCCCCCCCCCCCTCCCCAGAATACACAGATCAGGCACTGACCGAATGCTGATTTTCCAGCAACACCATTTGACAGAAACCAGTGGTTAGATCTGCTTCTGTTGAACAGACAGCTACACACATACTGAAAGTTGGTTGGTTCAGCAGGAACAGTACATGTGAACCAGGCTTTACTTTGTGAGTAGGCCGGACAGGCATAGCACTAAGTTACCTCAATAACAGGGCACTGGGTGCAGAAGTCACCTGTTCCCATTGTGGATCCGGTAGTGTCGTGCCTTAACAGGCTGATTACTATTCTTGTGGAGGAAGTGCCTGTCTTTAAGGACCCAACTAATAAGCGGTTCTTCTTACAGGTTTGTTCTTGCAGGTAGGTCCTGTCTTTCATTTGATTCTGATTCTGACTGTAATTTGTTAGACTATGTCTAATTGGTCAAAATCAAAATTTAGAAGTAATCTAACCATTGCCGAGGTTTGTGGCCCTGCCCTCTAACCTCTCATCTGCTCTGTGGGCTTGTTAAGACAATGTTCAGTTGACCATCCAGCCATTACAGTGATTCAGATGGATCCTGAACCTTCAGAAATCATACGTTCAAACCAAACTATCATTTGATGTATTTTAATTTAGCCCTAGACACACCTTAGGCTAGAGTGTTTCTTCCACAGACACTCCAGAATTTGATGCAAACTCTCCAAACCAACTCGTATGTCACTGAGGACCAAGTTGTCCGTGGCCTGGTGGCTCAGGAATCCAGCTCTGGAGATAGGGAAGTCCTTCTTTCTCATCATGTTGCACTGGAGAGGAGTCCTGTGTGCAGGGTACTTGGTCACTGGAGGACACCCAACTACCGATCAACGCCTTGAATGTTTGAGGGATTTTGTTTTCTCTACAGCATTGGACCATCTTACTGGACAGTCATCCAATCCAAATTCAGTTGGACATCACCATGACAGCGAGGGGCATTAATCCACTAGTAACCAGAAGACCTACTGCAGCAAGAGACGTAGATAGGATCATTTCCTGGTCAGAACTTCACTTCACTTCATTCAAGCATTTCAGCTTTGTACATTCTGTTCATAGACAATTGGCAGGCACACTTCTTCAGCTGGCAGCACCTGGACCCAAGGGAGTGGTCCCTAGAGCCTGGGTTGTTCTAGGTTGTGTGTCATGGGATGGGGGGGATGATGCACAGGATGTGAATCTCCTAGCCTCTAGGTTCAACAGCAACCTGGACATTACATTACATTATACAGTGTTTATATAGCACCAAAGGGTTTGCTCTCAGCGCTGTACATTAAAGTGTGGGGGGGGGGGCAATACAAGAGACAATACAGTAACAATACAATACACGAGGGGTTCGAGGGCCCTGCTCTTTCGAGCTTACAATCTAGGAGGACTGGCTTGTTTCTACGTATAGGAATAGCACTGGATGTTCTGAAGCTTCTTCCTTGTCTGGTTATATGCCAACCTTGTAAAACTCATAGTAGACACTCCATGAGCTGCACCAGATCATCAGGATCTTCTGTGCTAAGCCATCTTGCTTTACAGTCATTGGCTTTAACTGCATGGGTGTTGAAGCCGTGGTTCTAAGGGAAATGTCTGCATTTTGGGATCTGGACCAGCGTTTGGCTGTCAGCGCTAGCAGGTTTTAAGTTTCTGCCCCTTGTATTCATTTTTAGAGACCACTAACCTCTCATTCTTTGATTAAGTCCTTTTTACATGGGCCTCCTATACAGCTCCTCCATATTTTCTTTGTTGACTCTGTAGGATCTGAATTTGGTTCTCTCTAAATTTTGAAAAGCACTGTTTAAACCCATTAGGGATAGTCCTCTTGCTACCCTCACCCACAAGTTGGTGTTTGCTGTAGTCATTGCTCCTGCAAGGTGAATGTCTGAACTGATAGCCTTATCCTACAGTGAAGGAACCCTTTCTGGTTCTCCATGAGGACAAGGACTTCCTTTGTCCAAAAGAGGCTACATGTTGGCCAAAAACAGCAAGTAAAATATGTCTGCTTTTGGGTCAGTTTACATCTTTATGGTAGTTTAGGTGTGGTGTATTGTGTGCACGTTAACAATTAATGTGTGTTTTGCATGTGTTACTATTGTCATCTTAATGAAACTTCAACAAAGATGCTGCAATCAATTTGTTTTTGCACCTAACTTGTACCGGCTCGTATACTGAATGCAGTCAGCCATTTCAAATGTTTAGAAGTAAAAGTGTTGCAGAAAAGTAAAGCATCATGAGTCTAGCATTACCTTTGTTATCTAGAAAACATTTTGAACTATGGTTCTCTTCATTTAGTTTCACTTTATTAACCTCCCTGGAGGTATTCCTGAGTGTAGCTCGGGGTAAAGTTTCAGTACCACAAGCGGTAACCCCGAGCTACACTCGGGCTTACCATGCAGCGCTGCTCTGGGATCCCTCGATCACTTACCTTGTCCTGCGCTCCTGCGATGTCCCTCCTGCAGTGTCTCCTGTAATGTCCTCCGGCGGCTGCCGGCATCTGTCATCTGGGTTCCGTCCCCTGCGAGCGTCGGGACGTACGGGGATGGAACTGGCACGAAATTTGAAAATGACAAAAAGTGACATTCACTAAAATCACATAGTAAAACTTTCCTGTATCAAACCATTTCGCACACATTTTGTCCCGAGTGCTTTGTCCGGCGCCCTGCCTGCATTTTTACCGTTCTTTCTGCCTGGAAACTAAGAAAAGTCCATGGCATCCAAAAAGCGTCCCTTTAGGTCAAAATCGGTTTTAGACCAGCTAGACAACAGCGATAGTAAATTAGAACCACTTGCAGAATTGAGTGATAATGATTTGTGGGGAAATTCGTCATCGGACACTGAAACCGATTCTGCAACTTTGCTCAGCGATGTGCGAACTTGGCGCTATATTTCAAATTTCAGTGTTTTTGGTTTGATTATATTATTGAATTAAATTATTATTATATTTTTATTTTTTCTGATTATTTATTAAATTCTAATTTATGAATTTGTGTTTCAAATTGTAACATACCTGGGATGTTTACTAGACTCTTGTTCGGACAGATTTCAGTGAGTTATTCCTAAAAATTACAGGCCTACAATAAAAAAAATACATATTTCCATGCAAAAAAATGTACCTCTTTGAGCACAGAAATATGGACATAATCAGACTGCTAGGGAGGTTAATAGGGATCTGCAATTAGGGCTAAACCTCATCAACTGCCTTTCCCCTGTCCAAATAGAGTACAAGATGGCAGGGTCCAGCTTGGGCCCAAATGACCTTTCAGTTGAAATCCTCTAACTACATTCTGGGTGCTTCAAAACTAAAGGTTTGCAAAATCTTACAGTTCATTTTCTTTACAAAATAACCACAACCTGAGTAAAAAAGCCTGTTCCCTACAAAAATGTCAGAGTGGGACCTTTTCTCTCTTTGTGGAAGCAGTGGTCTCTCTGCAGAGGCCACATAAAAAGAACTCACCGTCCTCAACCCAGCTGGACACGATATTTGTGTGCAGCAGGTGGTGCTACAGTAAGGGCTCCTGTATGCCTTATGTATCCAACTGAGAAGTAAATATCGGCACTCGTCCTTAGGCTTGTAAGTCTTCTTCATTAGACACCCAGGTAAAAGTCACAGATGCAACAGTGCTGACATGTTTCAGCCACAAATGGCCTTACTCATTGCTATGAGCAAGTCCATTTGTAACTGAAACATGTTGGCACTGTTGCATCTGTGACTTTTACCTGGGTGTCTAATAAGGACGATCCACAAGCCCAAGGACAAGTGCCAGTATTTATGTCTCTTTGCAGAGGCCCTACACTCCCTTCTGCCGTGTCAGAGCTACAACTGTCCAATCAGCAGAGAGGATGAACTTTCCTGATTCCAGAGCTGTAATTGTGACTCGGCAGAGTGTGTTGAACCTTTGCACAGAGACCACTGCTTCCACAAAGACAACAAGCACTAAGCTGGCAGGAGACAGATTTTTTTAACTGTGATTTCTTAATAGCAGAACTTTTATTTCTACTCATTTAAAAGGGTTAGCAGGTCCACTTTAACCATTTCAATACCGGGCAATTTTACACCTTCCTGCCCAGGCCACTTTTCAGGTTTCAGCGCTCTCACACTTTGAATGACAATTGCGCAGTCATACAACATTGTACCCAAACTAAAATTTTATCATTTTCTTCACACAACCAGAGCTTTCTTTTGGTGGTATTTAATCATCGCTGGGGTTTTTATTTTTTGCTAAATTAACAAAAAAGTAAGAAAATTTTGAAAAAAAACACGTTTTTCTTTGTTTCTGTTATAAAAGTTTACAAATAAATAATTGTTCTTCATAAATTTAGGCCGAGATGTATTCTGCTACATGTCTTTGGTAAAAATAACCCAAATTAGGATGTATTATTTAGTTTGTAGGAAAGTTATAGAGTTCACAAACTATGGTATAGATCTGAATATTGATCAATCCTGAAGTACTGACAGCCAATCTAATTTCTTGAGGTCCAAGAATGTCAGAACAGTACAGATATCCCCCAAATTACCACTTTTTGCAAAGTAGACAGTCCGACGTACTTCATAAGAGGCATGGAGAGTTTTTTGAAGTTGTATTTTTTTTGTCATAATTTTTCGGAAAATGAAAAAATAAAAAAAATTATTTTCACTATTTTTTTTTTTTACATACTGTCACCAGTGCAGTACAGCGTCATCATATAACTGGCATGGCGGTGATCAGGGACACTGACTGGTGACAGTGTAAAAAAAAAATATATTATTTTTTTAATTAAATTTTTTATTAAATTTTTTTTCTTTTTTTAAGATTGTTTTTTCATATTTCACTATGTCCAAAGTAGTACAATGTTACCATAGTAACATTGTACTACTTTGGGAAAGTGATCAGTATTTTTATTTGTTTTACACAATTTGCTTATAGCAAAAAATTACTTTGCTATAAGCAAGCATTTACCTGAATGACATCGATTCATTCAGGGGTTTTTTTTTTTGTGCTTAGCTGTGATTTGGCCACAGCTAATCACATGACGTGCATGTGATTAGCTGTGACCATTCACAGCTAGACACTGGTATACAATGGATGGCATGAATGAAGCCATCCATTGTATACAACTGTCATGTGACCTGCTGTGATTGGTCACAGCAGGTCACATGGTACCGGCAACGGGGGCCCGTACTCAGATCTGTCATCGGCCGTGTCCGAGGTTCACGGCCGGTGAATGATCGCGCCGCTGCGTGGCTCTGCAAGCGCGCGAACTGTGCATGTGCGGGAGGACGCCATATGGCGGCCTCCCGGAAAGCTAATACATTTTTGCGGACGCCATTTGGCCATAGGCCGGGCGTCAAATGGTTAAAGTGTCAGGCTCAAACTTCTGTTCCACATTGCATCCATCTTGCTCAACCTCTGTGCCGTTGGTGAATTGCAGTTATAGAAGATTTTCTTATATGCAGCAGATACGAAGTTTTAGAACAAGTTTTCTTTAAAATAATCTTTTATGAATTGCTCCTATTCTTAATATATCACTCAGATTCTGTGCAAAACTGTAAAATTCTCATCTGGCCCATTCTTTCGTTCATTCAATTTTATATTTTGTTTCTTAATATTCAGCAGTAACTCGTAAAATTGCCAGCGAGGTAAATTTTCTAGGAATTTCTGTGTAATTCAGAAATTGCTTTTTTTACAATAGATGCAGCCATATTTCGTAGAGTATATGACCAAGTGCCGTTTAATGAGAACAATATGGATATTTGAGGCTGATGTCTGTTAAAAATCTACGGAGCGTTAAGAAATACTATTTAAAGAGGAAATGCAAATAATTTTGCTTCGTTCACCACGTTATATTTAAACCAAACTTTATGTAATCTAGATTTATATGAAAGGATATAAAGAACAATGTTCAGTAATACGTGAAAAGGTATGTAGTGGTATATGGTTTTTACCTTGCTCAAAAGGCATCCAAATCTTACTGAACATTTTTCATTCTACTTTTGCATCTTATCCTGTGTACTGTTCCAGATTGTCTTGGATGTATTTCATACATGGAATATCATCAGCAAGTTACCAATCAATAATAACCAATAAAAGTCTTTGCCTCGCATGTTTCTGATTCCCTGGCCACAGCATTGTGTAGCTACAGTGGAGAAGTAATTGGTATAGGGATCCAGATCAGGTCACAGGTAGCTTTTCACTTTATTTCAGGAAACCTTTATTGAAAAAAAGATATAGCCTACTTTATTTATTAGCGCCAACAATTTACACAGTGCTTTACATATATTGTTTATTCACATCAGTCTCCACCCTCAAGGAGCTTACAATCCACATGCATACGTAAGCATACCAAGGCACATTTTACACAGAAGCCAATAACCTACCAGCTTGTCTTTTTAAAAATGAAAGGAAGCTAAAGTACACAGGGAGAACTTGCAAATTCCACGCAGATTGTATCATGGTTGGGTTTTGAACCTGTGACCCCCAGTGACATCCACTGTGCTTTATAGGAAACCTTTTCATTCTTACCTGACCATTTTGTTGTGTGATGCCTTTCAAGATAAAGAAAAATTCAGTTATTCTTAGTGGGCCCATTCATACCTAAGTGTAACGTGACTCCTGTTCTGTGAAGCTCTGAAAAGTGCATGAGCTGTTTTTGGGCAATTTCAAGTGTTTTTTTGACTCCATAGACATTAAACGGAACTCACTTTTTAGGTGCTCCCATTTAAAAGTTTATGTGGCCAGAAAAACACGGTTCTGCTCCAGCACTACAAATCGTGTATAAAAACACAAAAAAAAATGTGCAAAAACTTCTCTAAATTGGCAGGCTATGCTCATATTAAGTGTGAAATAGTAATATCTTCATAATCTGCTAAATTATTATTATTATTATACAGTATTTATAAAGCGCAAACAGTTCGCTCAGCGCTGTACAATACAATGGGAGACAGAACATGCGACAGTACGATAACAATACAATTTGATACACGAGGGGTTCGAGGGCCCTGTTCCTTGGAGCTTACAATCTAGGAGGGAGGGGATGGTGGTACAGGAGTAAATGGCTGTGGGGGATGGAGTGGTAGGAAGAGTGGAGGAGGTTGGCAATTAGCAGGGGGTGGGATAGGCTTCCATGAAGAGGTGGGTTTTCAGGGTGCTCCTAAAGAAGAGGAGAGTAGGTGATAGTCTGATGGATTGGGGTAGGGAGTTCCAGAGGATGAGTGATGCCCTGGAGAAGTCCTGGAAGCGGGCATGGGAGAAGGAGAGTGTGTATTCTCCCCTTTCCCAAAAAAGGCAAAGTAGACAGCACTACAAATTTCAGTTAAAGAGTTAGGTGAAAAAAAGACACAAGTCCATCAATTCAACCAATAGAAAAAAAATTGTTAAAAAAAATTGAAAACCCTCCCTTGCAGAATCATATGCACACAGTTCATTCAGAGGAAGGCACAAAAAAAACTATAAAAAAAGAGAGAAGCCGCGCTATCTAAATGCAGCAATAAAAGTAGTTTATTTCCACAAAAAGTGGTGTCAACCGATGTGCAACTCCTGGCCGGTCCTGCTGCAGGCAGGTGTCCAGTGCACTGTCCTTGACTGTGCTGGTGGTTCCCAGTACTTCCTGGTTGGTGTGGATGCACAGGGCAGGTGAGGGAGATTTCAGCTCCAGGTAGAGCAGCAGTAGGCTCGGCATGCTTTCGGAGCATGCATACTCCTTCAAAAGGCCATAGCCTGAGAAAGTAAACTTTAAAGCATGGCCCAATTTGCTCCAACGGGAAAAAAATGTTTTGTGATCCATGAAGGCAAATCTCTGGTAATATTACTCATAAATGTTAATCACTAGTTTAGGAATGCATCCAGTTTTTTTTTTTTTATACAATCAACTCATCTGGCCAGAACTAGTTCCCGAAGAAAGTCTTAATTCAGATTTTCACAGCTTTTAGGCTCCGTGTACACGGGGCGATTTAATAACGCTGGTAGAGTTAGCTGTGTAAAGTCTCGTTAAAAACACAAGTTTTTCAACATTTTTGCATTCGCTTTTAGCCGTGTTTTTCTGCGTTTGTGGTTTTTACACAATAAAAAAACAACCGAACATTTTTGCTCAACAAAAACACCTGTTTGCCGTGTTGTACCTCGTTTTCAGTATTAGAGCGTTTTTACAGCTAAAAAACTCTTCTAAAAACCTACTAGTTTTTTTTTCTAGCCAAAAAATGCCCGTGCCAAAGAACACTGATTAAAGCCTATGTGTGCATGGACACATAGGATAACATGCTGCGGAATTTACTGGCTGTAGAAAAAAACACAAAAGTCAAAAACAGCCGCTGTAAAAAGTCCAGTGTGCATGAGGACTTACTGAAAAGAATCCTTTATGTAAAAAGAGGTTAAACCTCTCTCTCTTTTTGTTTTTTTTCAGACTCAGAGTGCCTGCTTTCCTTTGCAATGACTCTAAAGTGAATGACTTTGTGCCTTGTTCACTATATGGATTATATATGCTTTATTACAGGGCGATCATAACCTCCCCCCCCCCCCCAAACACCTCTTTTCAGGGGAAAATAAATTTAGTTATTTTGTCATAAGTTAGTGGACAAGGCCTATATCTTTATTTCTAACCACCCCCTCCTGCTAATTTATGCAGAGAGCAATCCGGCATGTATGTCACATCAAGCACAGAGGGTCATTGCCAGCTGGGATTGACAGACTAGGTTCGCTTTTGTATGGGAGGCAAGATGGTGCTTCCTGGGGACGAATAGTTGATCTCTGGGGACACACTGTATTTTGCATCATGGAGTTTGATTTATGCACTGAATGGTTCATTTTGGAAGTGGTTTCTGTATACTTTGGGAAAAAAAGGTTGCTTTAAACATCTATTTTATTATTGTGATAATTCATGGCCTTCTTTAAAGTGACTCTGTCACTTTGCCCATTTGGACATCATTGGGAGTTCAGGCAGTTGCCCCCCCTCAATGATGCACGCCAGCTCGGCCTAAGAGACACTGTGGGGTTTATTTACTAAAGCTGGAGAGTGCAAAATCAGACTCACTTCTGCATAGAAACCAATCAGCTTCCAGGTTTCATTGCCAAAGCTTCATTGAACAAGCTGAGGTTAGAAGCTGATTGGTTTCTTTGCAGAAGGGAGTCTGATTTTGGACTCTCCAGCTTTAGTAAATAAACCCCTGTGAGTCCCTTCTTTTTCATCCTCCTGCAATATGTGATGGGGATATTAAGGGTTCTGTGGGAACAGGGGCACTTCATTCTTGTCTAGGTGAAAATAGGGGCAGGGAGGAAGGAAGGAAAAGTAATCTACAGGAGTGTAGGTCTGCTTTAATGATGTTCTAAGCCAGCCATTCTCAACCAGGACTCTATGGAACTCTAGGGTTCCTCTAGAGGTAACTAGGGATTTCTTGAGCTTTGGCTAACTAACCACCCATCTGATGTTGTCTGAATAGTTCCAGGTCCAACATCATGCAGCATGACTGCAAGGATGAAATTCTGTTCATCTCTGTGAGAGAGACATTCTTCCAACTGACTACAACATATGCAATGACCCCTGATGGAATAATATTAGCAGGGGTACCTGAACATTCTTTTAACAGTTTTTCTGGAATCAGATGGTTGAGAAATGCTATTCTAAGCATACTTGAACATTGTGGCTCTTTTATGTGCTTTTGTGCTGTCCCTCAGCAATGAAAGGTCTAGGATCCTGTCGTGTCTCTTGAATCCACTTCTTTCAAGTCTCTGCTGGTCCTCTCTAGCCATTGGACAGCCATTGATGATGCAACTCCTGTACATACGTAATCAAATAGAATCTGTGCTTGTTGGAAGACACATCGGATATGCCTGCACACACCTTTATGTTCCCCTATGCAAATACTGACTTTCAGCTCAGAATGATGGTTCTCTGACACATTCCCTGCCATGCAGTCCTCTGTTTGAGAGGCAGGGTACTAGGCAGTGAGGAATGCTGCGGATAAGGCCTAGCTCTGTCCTAAGAGTTTTAAGCAGCTATTTTATGTTGAGCGCTTTGGGTTTGGGGGCTCTCGGGGGCATTTATTAATGAGAACAAAGATAAATGCAGGCACGCATCTGACTGCTTTTTCTGGAATAGTGAGATGTTATACTTCTATTTCACACATACATATGTATGCATACTAAAATAAAAATACAGATCCCATTTAACATGTAGCGCTTCAACCACTCTTAATCTGTTTCATGCTACTTCTTAGTAGCTGTTTTCAACCCATCAAAACTGCCACAAAGTGAGATCATTAGTTTCGTGCAAGCCTTCCCTGAGCAGTGGGGTGGAGGGTAAGAATGGTAATTCACCAATTTGCAATCACTGGAAAGCTGTAGCTTTTGTAACCAAACCCAAGCTCTGCTTGATTTTTCCTTTTGAGGGATTTAATTTGCAAGTATTTTACATAATTTTTGCTGCTATTATGTTTCTCTGGGTGCATTTTTTCAGCATTGCATATACGTGAATCTATACACACATATATACATATTGTTTGAAACAAGACGGCTGCACACCACATAGTTCAATCTTTTGAAGATCTATTTTGCTGAATGAGGATATGACTGAATCGTTTCAGTTTAAAGGAAAAAAAAAAGTGAAAAGAGGTACTAATGACTTTCACAAATAATGTACAATATCTGATAATTATGGATGTTTGCTGTGCATTTTTTGTTTTATGCTTAAAGAGACACTGTAACCTTGGCTGTTCATGGCAAGGGACGTATCTTTGTAAGGGGGTCTTCCTGAACCCCTTGCCACCACTCTCTTCCTTTCCCTTCCACCATTGCGGTTGGCACTAAATTCCATGAGACACTAAGGAATTGGGTGATGTCTCTGGCCTGGTCATGTGGCAGTGTTAACGTGTATGCAGATGGGCAATGCCAATCGGCCTCAGTTGTGGCATGTTGATGGGCAACGTCCTTTCCTGTGGTAACCAAGTTCCCTGGACCAAGAAATTGTCCAGGACTCCACTCCACCCCTTCAGACTGGTGTCCATCGTCAGGACCCTCATGGATAAAGAGAGTAGCAATTTTCCCAGCTCCAGCATCAGTGAGGAGATTCACCAATCCAAAGACAATCTTGTGCTGGGCTTTAATGGCATTGAGTAATCGAATGACTGCCTCTTCCTTTTCCATGTCATGAAGACATTCCATTGGAGGGGCCTGTAATGAAACTGGGAAAAGGGGACTACCTCGAAGCAGGCTACCATCTTTCACAGAACTCTAATGCAAAAGCGAATGGATGGATTTGTGTTGAACAAGTCCACCTGAGCCTTCGGAGCAAGACATTAGCAGAAAACCGAAGCCTTGCCTAACAGGAAGGGGTTATGCCTAGGGAGGGGTTTTCTGTCTATTTTGCCAGTGTCCAAGTACCTGAAAATGGCAACATAGCCCTATTGTCATAGATATGAAGATGCTTTGTGTCCCGCGATGTACTCCCAAGAAATTGATTTTACAGATCAATCAAAAATCCCATTTTTACAGGCAGAGGAGCAATTTGTAGATCAGTTCCAGAGCAGCTTAAGGGCTAAATTCACCTTTCTGAACATGTTACAGTTTGTAAGCTGTTAGAAGCAGCTAAATTGGATTTAAGAGTCTTTGTAATCCTTGAGGATGAAATAGTTCACCGTACATGCAGCTAGAGAGCAGACTTGTATTAAAGCTCTTTTGCTGTTAAAAAATAATTAATTTAAAAAAATACTTTTTTAACTCCACCCCCTTTACTTTTGGTGAGCTATGCATAAAAGACCTACTAACACGATTCAGCAGTGCTCTGTGGAGAGCCACAACTGCCCACCCAGGTCCGTTCTGCTATCATCTTCTCTGATGCCATCATGGGGCTCTCTTCTGGGTTATTGTTGCCAGCCCCCTATTTACACACATATGCTGCTACGCATTATCAGGAAGCCGCTGCAAGAACCAAAATGAAAGCCGGCCCCTTGATTACACACCATAGCATACCCCTGCGTGAGGAGGATGGAGGTCCACTTTGATGTCCATATTCTGGGCACAGGTGCCACCAATCCAAAAATCTTGATATGTAATGAGTAGGAGTCAACACTTTTCCACCCTCATTGTGGATCTTTATTCAGCTGCCAGCAACATTACCATAGCCTTCTATGGAACAACTGACAAGCATTTTGTCGCCATACATCTAAAGATCCCTGTATCCTTCCACTTATCACACCTAGATCTAGATACCGTTGCATGGCAGAGTGCTTCTTTAATCCTCACCTCAAAACCCACCAGAGAAATGGCTACCAGCAGCTTATGAACGCAACAGATGTATTTATAGATAAACCTGAAAAGTTTATGGCACTCGGTGCAGCTATTTCCCTGTTGTATCTGGCGTATTTTTATGTCTAACATGTAAGACATTAAGCGTCACTAATTTCTTTTTCTTCCTAGACTTTTCTTGCAGCAGCATTTCATATTTAAAACCAAGAATGCTGGAACGCCATCTGGGACTGTTCAGCAGACATAAGCAAAGTGTTTACAAGAAATTAGCTTACCACAAGCATTTCATTTGGAAATATCAAAGATTTATTAGTTTTCTGTTTTCAATTCTTGACCTTTCCTTCCCATCTGGTTTTAACAAAAGCAACTTTTTTTTTTTTTGTGGGAAATGGGGGGAGGGGTGGTAAAAAAAAATACTTAACACTTTGTGTTTTTTTTTTTCCTTCCAATTTGTAATTATGAATATTTTCTATTGTTTCTGCATTGCGAAAGCAGTAGTCATACTAATCTCATTTTGCATGTTGTTCTTGCGTGATATTCACATGCTTAGCAGCTGTGCGTCTTGCAATAAGCTGTGTTTGCTTCTTGGGGTCGGGGTATTGGCTTTGCTCATTGCTCATTAGTTGTGGTCATGCTGATTTACAGCATTATTTTGAAATTGTGGTAGTGTTTGGAAGTGCATCCAGGCCAAATGTGACTGGCCAGTCAGTTGCTTGCAGCCTGTGTTTAGAACATTCATGTTTGGAATGTGTAGCTCTTTTTTTAAGCTTGTTTGTTAAACGTTCTGCTTTATGTATCACACATGTCAAGAGAAATTTAATGACAACAGCCCGACTGTTCTTATCAAACAAGGGGCTTGTTGCAGAGTTAAATTAAAGTAGAAAATCTGTGCAGCATGCCCGTAGTTTCAATAAAATGAAAGTATTTCTCCAGGCAAAATAAATAAATACATTTTTTTAAATGTTTGCTCAGGTAGGTAATTTCTATATAGGTCAATATCATTATTATACAGGATTTATATAGCGCCAACACTTTATGCAGCGCTTTACAACTTAAGGGCAGGTAGTACAATTACAATACAAATTAATACAGGAGTATTCAGAGGGCCCTGCCAGTTAGAGCTTCTAATCTAAGAGGGAGAGTCGAAAGATACAAAAGGTTATAACTGGGGGAGATGGGCTGATGGACAAAATACATGTACAGTTGTTAGGTGGGGGCAGGATAGGCCTGTCTGAAGAGGCAAGTTTTTAGGGATCTTTTAAAACTGGATAGAGATATTTGGACACATTGGAGAAGGGAGTTCCAGAGGATGGGAGTGCCTCTGGAGAAATCCTGGAGGCGAGCATGGGAGGAGGTGACAAGGAGCTAGAGAGCAGGAGGTCTTTGGAGGAACGAAGAGAACGATTTGGTTGGTATTTTGAGACCAGATTAGCAATGTAGCTATGGGCTGAGTTGTAATTGGCTTTATAAGTTGTAAGTACCTTAAATTTTATTTGTTGGGTGACCGGGAGCCAGTGGAGGGACTGGCAAAGAGGGGTGGCAGACACTGAACGGTTGGTAAGGTGGATAAGTCTGGCAGCAGCATTCATGATAGACTGGAGGGGGGGATAGCCTATGCAAAGGTAAGCCAGTGAGGGAGGGAGTTGCAATAGTCAAGGTGGGAGATGACAAGGGAGTGAGAAGCTTTGTGGTGCCATTGGTTAGGAAGGGGCGTATTTTGGAGATGTTGCGGAGGTTGAGGTGGACAGCGATTGGATGTGGCGCCGAAAGGATAGTTTAGAGTCCAGGATTACACCTAGCACCCTGGTATGTGGGGACGGTTCGATGGTTGAGCCATTGATTTTGACAGAGAAGTCAGTGGAAGGGGCACGTAGAGGAGGAAATATGAGCTCAGTTTTGGATAGATTAATTTTGAGAAAGTGGTGTGACATCAAGGCTGATATGTCAGATAGTAGATTAGTGATACATTTGGAGACTGATGGAGTGAGCGGATGGGTAGAGAGATAGATTTGGGTGTCAATCATGGGAGGCAATCAATTGACCCAGAGAGGAGGTGTAGTTTGAAAATAGGAGGGGTCCCGGAACAGAACCTTGGGGAACCCCAACGGAAAAAGGAAGAGGAAGTAGAACTGGAAGTGACACTGAAGGTGTGTGAGATAGGTAAGATGAGTACCATGGAGAGCACAGTCACAGAGACCAAAGGAGTGTCAAAGGCAGCAGAGAGGTCCAGGAACAGGAATACAGAATAGTGTCCATTGGTTTTAGCCATTAGTAGATCATTTGTAAGTTTGAGGAGAGCAGCTTCTGTGGAGTGCTGAGAGCAATATCCAGACTGAAGGGGATCAAGAAGGTTATTCTCGGTGAGGTGGTTGCTCAGATGGTTGTAGACCAGGCATTCAAGGAGTTTGGAGGAACAGGGGAGCAAGAAGATGGGTCGTAGGTTGTTTAAGATTGGTGGGGTCTAGTGATGGGAGCGACTAGTGCATGTTTTAGAGAATTGTGGATGATGGGCGGAATAAAATTTTTTAGCAACCTTGTATATAGTTGAATGAAGTAGTGATTGTCCCTGTGGATGTAGAGTGTCAAGTAGGGGACGTATCTACGTGTTGGAGATCTCCTCACAAATAGTATCAATTTTCTTTTTGAAGTGATTGGCGATCTCCTGGGCAGTGATTGAGTTAGTGGGTGGAGGCAGTGGAGGATGAAGAAGAGAGAAGAGTTGATGGGGATTGGATGAGAAGTTGTTATTGAGAGCAATAAAATAGGTCTGCTTGGCAGTGTGGAGGCAGGAATAGTATTTCTGGAGGGCGGATTAATATTGGTTGAAGTCTTTCTGAGACTTCATCTTATGCCACGGACACTCAAGAGTGCGGCTATGTTTTTTGAGACCTCTGATGTCATCTGTTTGCCAAGGTTGTAGGTGTCAGGGCCTGACTGCGTATGTAGTGAGGGGGTGAGCTTGTCTAGGGAGGATGACAGTGAACTGTTGTAGACAGAAGTGGCTAGGTCTGGGCAGGACAGGGATGATATTTTGTCATTGTTTTGGTCAGTAGCAGAGTAGAGAAGAGAAGGGTTGAGGTGGCGAAGGTTTCTACGGGTTGCTGTTAGGTGGTTGGAGGGAGAGGAGGTGGGAGACAAGGAGAGAGTGAAGCTAATAAGATGGTGATCAGAGAGCGGGAGAGGGTTGTTGAAGAGGTTGCACGGAGTGCATGGATAGGAGAATACAAGGTCAAAGGTATTGCCATTGGAGTGAGTAGAAGCCTGTATCCATTGCTTCAGGCCAAAAGAAGTGGCTAGATTAAGAAATTTAGAAATAGCAGGAGTGGTAGCATTAAAATGGATGTTGAAGTCGCCGAGAATGATTGTGGGGATTTCAGAAGAGAGAAAGAAGGGTAGCCAGGCAGAGAAGTCATCAAGGAAAGTAAATACCAGTCCAGTGGGCCGGTAGATCACAGCAATTCTTAGAGAAAAAGGAGAGAATAGACGTATACAGTGTGCCTCAAAAGAGGAGGTTGTCAGAGAGGGAGGTGGGTGAAGTACCTGATAGGTTCTCTGTGGGACAAGGAGGATTCCTACTTCTCCTCGCTTCCGTCCACTGGGTCTGGGAGAGTGAGTCCAGAGAATGCCACCATGGGAAAGGGAAGCAGTGTCAGAACCATGAAGCCAGGTTTCGGTAATAGCAAGTAGGTTACAGGAATTTGCGATAAAGAGGTCGTGGAGTGAGGTGAGTTTGTTACAGACAGAACGGGCGTTCCAGAGGATACAGGCAAAAGGGGGGGCTGGCTTTGGAAGAAGAGGAGTGGAGACTATGTTCTGTGGATTGCGGCTGCTGCCAGAGGGTGTAGGGTGATTGGAGCTTTGGGCACACTTTGTTGATGGAGGCCCAGGGTTTGGGGATATATCTCCAGAGGTTAGGATAAGCAGACGGGTGAGGGAGGTAATATGGGAGTGTGATTTATATGAGGGGACATGCCTCAACGTTCTGAAAGTTTTATGACCTTGTGGATTTAGAATTAGTAGGAGTTAGTGAGTACAGTAATATGGAGAAGACAGAAGGGAGGGTGATGTATATAAGCTGTGGGGTGGAGAAGAGGGATGAAGGAAAGAGACTTTAAAGAGAGCAGACACAGTTGTCAGGAGTGGTAGAATGGTGGTAGAGTGGTGCATGCTACAGAGTAGAATTGAGAGAGGGTCACCTGCAGCCTGTTTGGTGCTCTTCAATGCAGTTTGCTATGTATGCTCACTTTGTGCAGTTGCTGACGTGCAGAGTCTTAAGTGCAAATCACTTGTATAAAGCATCACTTCTAGAAATTGTCACTAAAGGAAAGAACCCCAGCAACGGTCCCCTCAGCAAAGTGCCCCCAGCAAAGTGCTTCCCCATAAAGGTGCTCTAGTTTTAAACTATTAAGTGTGGAGGTGGTTGGTTGTTAATTAATTAATCATGAGCTAATATAGCTAAAATAGGGATGGCTGGCTAGCAAAGCAAGCTTTAGACATCTAAGCAAGGCTCGCAAGAGGGCAGAGAGAGTTGTAAAGATAAGACCAGCCATATCTTAGGTATGACACTTACAGAGCAACATAAACATAATGATGCAGAAAGTGCAAGAGATGGTGAAAGCAGCAACATACCAAAATGCACAAAAACACAGTGAAAATAAACAGTCAGTGTTCAGTTCTGGGTCGATGTAGGCAGCAACATACCTGTGGAGGGACGGAAAGACCTGTTCAGATGAGGCTTTCAGGTGGAGCAGAGTCTGCAGTGCAAATCACTTGTATAAAGCATCACTTCTAGAAAGTATCACTAAAGGAAAGAACCTCAGCAAAGATATAAAGAAATTACCTAGGGATCTTGCTGTTTCCCAGAGTACTGCTTGGTTTCCTATATCGGGCTGACAACAAGAATCAGCTGCTATTAAAATGGCTCATCCACCTAGCACTCGTGGGCTGATTGTGGTTGGTATTTGTAGGAAGTATAAAGGTGAGAGTAGGCAAGAAAGTCAACATATAGCAAGGTTGCGAATGACCCAGCGATATGGTAGATACAACCTTTCAAGTATGCTTGTGAAGAATATCTGTCTCAACGGAGAACATAGAGTAGGTTGTGCTCGATGCCTCTGGGAACCTGGTCTTGGGTCCTCATGAGGGACATCACGAGGGTGATCGGCTGGTTTATAAAGAAAGAAAAGTCCCATCACTTTGCCTCTTTAGTGGGAAAAAGGCTGTCATGGCAGAATCAACAGGTAATATTTTCCTGACAGCTGTAGATTTAAAGATATTGGAGGTAATGATTGAAAATACATTGAGATATTTAAAGGTTATATTAGATTTTAGTGATTTTTTTTTATTTTTTCCTGTCAGTTCTTTGTGTTCCTCAGGATCTCAGTATGGCAGTATTTTCACTTGACTTTCAGGGTCTAGATATAAAAAAGGGTAAAATATTCTTTGTCAGTTTTGTAATATATTTTTTTAAGAATGCATCACAAGTAGGCAAAATATGTAACACCTATTTTCTTAGAAGGGGAAGTGAAACTCTTTTGTTGAAACAGAGCAGGGAACTATGGTAAGAACATTTTGCTGCTAAAGTCCCCAAGAGATGAAAGCAAGCAGGTGATTTAGCTCACCAGACTTCACCTGAAACCTTGAAGAGGAACTAAACTCTGGAAACTGTGCCCAAAAAAGGCAGAGAGCAAGGGGCTATTCACTAGTATTGCCTATGGTCTGCCTGCAGCTGATCTTTCCCCATTACTGACTGCAGGGGATGAGCTGATGGAGAAAATAAAAGTACGATTGTTAGGTGGATGCAGGATAGTAGGAGATAGTCAGACAGATTGTGGTAGGCAATGCAGTAGGATGGGAAAGGCTCAGGAGAAGTCCTGGAGGCGAGCATGGAAGGAATAGATAATGCAGTCATGTATATGCCAATGCTTGTGCAGTTCATGTTTGCGTACACAAATGTCTGACTGAACAGCCCCCTGCTGTAGCCTCCTACCTTGTGTCTTGCTTCAAATAACCCCAAGAACAATACTATAGCCTGGTCATTGGAAAATGCTTCATCCTGCTTGCAGCAGACCGATGGCATCACCAAAGTTGCTTCAAGCTGAACTCCAGGTTGGATTCAAATAATAATATCAGGGCAATTGTTTACCTGTTCCAGAAGCAATCCCCATACCTTTTTCTCATTTTTCTTTTCCCCCAAACCTGTCGCTTGTGCCCCCTTATAGGGCCATTTTTATATGTATTTTTGTATTTTCTCCCAATGGAGACATGGCTCCTGGCTGTGTTTTCCTTCTCCTTGTAGTTTACAGAAAGAGAGTGGTGGCTTGCAACCCACTCACACATTAATTGGGCATTCAAGTCTACCACGCTGGAATACTCCCACGGAACCATGGGAAATGTAGTACCTGATTTCCCTGATCCTCACAGCAGTGAATAAGAACTTTTTGCACAAGGACCTGATGACAACACAAGGAAGAAAGTCATGAAAATATTCAAAAGAAAGACATTAATTGTAAACCGTTTAAAAAGCACTTTTCAAGGGCATGGGGAAAGGGAGCTCGGAGTTAAAAGTGGGCAGGATCTCAGATTTCAGCTTTAAAGAGGAACTTTGGGATAGGCAGAAAAAATCACCCATTAGTACACTGTCTCTACACAGAACACTAAACAGTTAATACAATTTTGAAAATCTTTCCCATTGAGAAGAAAAGTCTTTATTGAATTTTCACGACCTCACTTCTATAATTTAAAAGAATAACATCATCTGCTCTGCCAAGGAGGAGGTGTAACAGCAGGGATTATGACATATCCTCTCCTCTCTTTCTACAGTAAAAGTAAACTACAACCACAGGGAATTATAGCGAATGTGGGAGGGTACACTAGGCCTGTACATGTTGAATGTGTATGAGAGTCTCGGTCCGCCCACCACTGCAAGTGGGATGGAATTACATCACTGCTTCCTGGAGAAAGAACTACAGAAGAGATGTGCCAAGACCAGTGGCTGGAGAATGGGAGGCATATCAGCCTCTGGTCTTACAAACAGGAAACCAAAGAGAATTAGTGGTTTGATAGGCTTTTTCAGAGCAACTAGTGAGTGAACCAGAAGATGGATGGCATATTCAGTGAAGGTAGGAAACTTGCAACAAGGACATGTAAAGTTTTTGCCCAGAGTTCTGCTTTACCTGGAGCTCAATAATTGATACTGTTATAGTATACTGTTTCAGAAGTGTATTTAGGCGGACTATTAGAGTTACTGAGAAGTCTATTTTTTAATGGATTTTAGCCCTTTTCTAAAATGGCCAAAAGAATGTTTCACTTGTTCTCAGCTTAAGTATAAACTTTTTATGACACCCTTGACTAGAACTGGTTCATTGTTTACAAAGAAAGGAAGCTTTTAGAGGGAAGTTTCCTAAACATGGTGGTATTTTATTCATTTATTTTTTATTTTCAGTTTTACAGGCTTTTTAGTGTTTTCCCATTATTTTAAATGTCTTTCCACTACTTTGTTTTCTCACAGAATGTTTTTGCCTTGTTTTACGTGATTTTGATTTAGTTGGAAGACCAGCTGCAGAAATTAGTAAAATGATGTTTTATATTCTCTGTGTGCTTAAAGTAGAACTAAAGGCAAAACTTTTTTTGGATAGAGTAAGGGAGGGTTATAACCCCTGTAATTGTTTGTTTTTTGCTATATGTGTCCCATTACAAAATACAGGAAGTGAGAGGAAATCCTCCAAACTAATGGAAGCCTTGGTTCCCACTGTGGTCACCAGAACTAGTGTCCCCCTTGGAAGGTTTCCTGTCTATTTCTGTTCTACAAACAACCCAAAATGTGGACATTTTTAAAACGTTTCATTATAATGGTAAACATGACAAACATAGGGGGTGAATCTCCCTAATGGGGTGCAACCAGCAATAAAAAATTGTCAGGTATTCTAATCCCTCTCCTCTCTGTCCAAAACGAAAAAAAAAAGTTTGACTTTAAAGTGATACTAAACCCAGGACCCTGCATTCACTATATCTGGACAGAAAATAATGGGAGATCCAAAATTTTACAGTTGTCACTGGAACAGGAATAGAAGTGTAATCTCCCAGTTCTGTTCAATGAATTCTGTCTAAGAGGAGATTTCCCTTTGCAATGGAGAGAGATTTTCTCACTTCTCAGTTGTCCTCCAGGATAAGATGTGAAGGGAAATCTCTTCAATGGTACAAACACACAATAAAGAAACAAATAGAAGGAATACAATAAAGTGGGATATAGATGGATAAGGAAGCCTTTCATATGTGGTGGGATAGAAACTCATTAATTAACAGGCTATCAGGGCCCTGGATAAGTCATCCTTATCTGCTACTCAGCAAGTCTAAGCTTGGCAGGTTTCTTCTGGATCATTCTTGTTGGTGGATATCAGGATCATAATATCGTTTAAGATTTGTGCCCATTCCACTATGTGCGAGGGTGTTTTTGATTTCCAGTGCCGCTAAAGATGCCTTTCTTGGATTTAGAGAGGGGCCCAGGTATCACTGACAAGATAGCCCCCTGGAGGAAGCTCTAACACTTGAGATGCACATTATTTTGTAGCAAGAAAACAAACAGTTATTAGGTGACAATCTCACCAAAGGTGTAGGTAGATGCCAGGCTCATTGGAACATCTCCAGCACTGGCAAGATTTTGCAGGGTTTATATGGTGTAACTAAAATGGAGTCTGGTACCAGTGGAAGACAATCTTGTAATTTTTGCCTGAAAATTTGAAGACCTGAATAAACTATGCATGAGAGGAAAAACATTTCCTTCATTGATCATCAGAGAAAGCTTGGTCTACATAGTGTTCCCACTTGGTTAGTAAAGGAGGTCTACCTCAAGAAGTCCCATTTCAATATATGTGAAACCATGTGAGTAGGTTTTGAGGTGTCAGAAAGTAGGACTTCAAGTGGGGTGGGTATAAAGGGCAAGTGTCGCTTGAGTTTAGTAAATTAAGTTACAAATTTGTATGGTGGTAAACCAGTCCAAAGGTCTCATATTTACTGTTATAGCAAGAGGTCTTGACTGGATTATGGCTATCATAGGTATTATGTGGCAAGGTTGAGGCCATGAAGTCTTTGAAAAGTCCAATACTTCACAGACCTAAAGTCCTGGGCCAAAGGCTGGATTATCAAATAAATTACTGAGGGGACCAGGTCAGTGGGGGAGGTTTTGGGTTAAATGAGCTGGTTCCATGTCAAAAAAGGAAGGGTACCTTGGTGGGGGCATTGGTGAGGGTTAAGCCAGGGAAAGGCTCAAAAAAACTAAACGACAAAGGTCTTGTTCCAGTTGTGTTACTCCCTTAACGAGTGGTGGTCACTTTTTTATTGACCATCGTTATGACCTGATGAGAGTTTGATATGGTTGTTTTCCATTATTTTGCTATAGTCTATAGCAGTAAAGCAGAACGTCATCAGTTTGACATGAGGATGCGTGAATCCATTTGGCTTTTTGAGTAATAAAGCATCAGTGGGATTTTCACTAAAGTTGTTGTAGAAGAGACTATTCAACATCTGATGGTGTGTCACCGTAGTTTTCAGAACATACCACTGGGCATGCCCAACAAATACAAAAATAAGTATTGAACTCGTCACAATCATTGTCTTGCTGAAATGTCCACCCTTACTTCATCTTCATCATCCTGGTAGATGGCAGCAGATTTTTATCAAGAATGTCTTGGTACATTTTTCCTTTTATCCTTTCTTCAGTGATATGAAGTTTGCCAGTACCATATGCTGAGAAACAGCCCCACACCATGATATTCCCACCTCCAAACTTCACTGTTGGTATGGTGTTTTTGGGGTGATGTGTAGTGCCATTTGACATCCAAACATGGTGTGTATTATAGTATCCAAAGAGTTCAATTTTTGTTTCATCTGTCCAGACTATGTTCGACAAGCTTGTCGAAATGTTGTGCAGCAAACTTCAGCATGCTTTTTATTCAGTAATGCAGTCTTGCGTGATGAGCGTGCATACAGGCCATGGTGGTTGGGTGCATTACTTATTGTTTTCTTTGAAACAATTGTACCTGCTAATTCTACATCTTTCTGAAGCTCTCCACAAGTGGTTCTTGGCTCTTGGACAACTCTTTTGATAATTATTTTCACTCCTCTGTCAGAAATCTTGTGAGGAGCACCTGTTTATGGTGAAATGATGCTCTTTTTACTTACAGATTATGGCCCCAACAGTGCTCACTGGAACATTCAGAAGTTTAGAAATCCTTCTGTAACCAATGCCATCAGTATGTTTTGCAACAATAAGGTTGTGAAGGTCTTGAGAGAGCTCTTTGCTTTTACCCATCATGAGATGTGTCTTGTGTGAGACTGAACCAGCAGATATTAATTTCTACTGACAAATGGCAGGATTCTAATTACTGATAGATTTTAGCTGTGTGTCTTGGCTTTCAATGCCTTTTCCACCTCCCTTTCTAAATGTGTTCAATACCTTTTCCCTGTGTCATTCCATTTTATTACACATAATTTAATTTCTGAATTTATTTGTTTTGGTTTCCTTGTATGTATGGATTGCATGGGTTGTTACCGACATGTGGTGACAATTTCATGTCAATAGCACCTTTAGAAATATATTTACCTAGAAAAATGGTTGTTCAACACTTATTTTACCTGAAAGTACCTTCCTCATCACAACCTTTGAATCATTATGATCATTATGGAGAAGAATTTGGGGAAAACTTGGTTACATGGGAAGTCATCAGATGCAAGCTAGTTCGCCATTAATAATTTGTTTTGAGGGCATTAAAGGATAAGTTGACAGCTCCTGTCGCCTCTCTCCCCAGTGTGACATTGGGCGGTGGAATCCTCTCCCTGCTTTCGCTGTCACAATTCAAAACCGTGCAGCCATACATGTTTCCGCCCACACGGCCGCATCATTCATTCACAGTTTCCTGTAAATCGACAGCCTGTATGAAAGTACGGGCTGAAAGCTGCAGGACTTGTCTGCAGAATCCTGACATTGCTCCCCTGATCCACTGACTACCCATGCAATGCTTTTCAGGCTGCTTCAGGAAAGAATAATAAATGCACTTTTTTTTTTTCGTCAACAATATGTGCAATTATTTCTTCTAAAAAAGTGAACTTATTTAACAGTAGGAGAACTAGACTTTGTATATTGCTCCAACCTCTATTCCTATTTGGATAGGTAGTATTGTTATTAAAGTTTTTTTTTATATAAGCCCATGTTAAATCTTGATGATTTTCTTTCAGCTGTTCTATTCCAGCTATTAATATGTAAAGTAAAACCAAGCTAATGACATCTTTTGAAGTCATGCTGGTAACCTAATAGGACCGACGATGATAAAGATTTTGACAACCCTGTAAAAGGGGTACAGGGACTTATTGAGATCTTTATATATAAAAAAGATCCATGGATTTAGATATACTTTAACTTAGGCTTTAATGTGTAATTCTACCTTCTGAGAAAAACACATGCTTAGAAATGATATCAGAACAACAATAATACTCTTTTTGTTTCCTGCTATGTTTTTATTCTGCACTAAATAATAATTCCAGCTGGCTGATAACGGCTTTAAAAAATAAGTTTTCATTGCATTGGAATCTGATTACAAAAACTCCCTGGAGTCTTAGTAAACGCGTCTTTACCCCAATTTCCTGTGCTAGGTAAATTGTTGAGAGAAGCTGACACATTGCTGATTTGCTACAGTGATTGACAAGCCTTGTACTGACCTTATCCTCCCTGCAGAATCGAGTATTCTTGAAAAAAAAAATCACCAGTCTGTAAGAAAAGTTTTTTTTTTTAATAAAAGCAGGTATTAATCTGCTAAAGATACTAAAATCCTTACAGCTGGAATTGTACTTCACAGAAAATTGTTCAAAACAATAATCCAGAGCAAAATTACCCAAAATTAGAAGAAACATTTATACAGCCTTTAGAAACATACTCTACGGTAAATGCAAATATTTGCACAGAGAGAAGCTGTAAGATTACCTAATGCTCACATAAATCTCACATAAAAGAGGCCAGTTCCTGCAGACCACTGGAAATAAAGAGTGCCTTTGGCCTGGCACAACTCTGTGAGGTAATATACTTTGCAATGTTTGAAATACAAAGGCTGAAATCCGGGATAATATAAAGGAATTTTCCCAGGAGGCACAGCTCGATAGCAGACGTTAATGGTATATTTCTATGTGAAGTAATGCCTTCATTCAGCCTTTATTTTAAGAAAAATATTTATCCTAAAATGGAAGCTTAAGCATGTGTGCTCTTCTCAGACGATGGCAGCTTTTCACTCTGAGGCGCCGCAAAATCTTGGCTCATAGTGAAGGGTTGCATAAAAACGAATTGATTAAGGAATGCACTTGCGTGTCTGCTGGGTCTTGTGGATTCGCTGGTCTATATGAGAGCAACCAGAACCTTACTGGGCCTTCTCTTGTTCTATGCAAGAAAGGCCATCCTATTGAAATTGAAATCACTTGTAGCACCATCTCTGGACTTCTGGAGGAACCTGGTAGACTTGGTCATCCCACCTTATAAAGCCACATATCTCTGACGTGGTTGTCCGCGGAAATTCAACAAGGTGTGGGACCTCTTAATTAACTTGGTTGACACTAATGACTCTTATGACAGGTCTTGATTTGCTCTATGTCTAATAGCTTTTATATGTAAATCCAGATAAAGTGGTGCAGCGCTAAATGATGGTACACGATTAATACACACAATATATGCTAATTCAAACATTCCTGCTACTCACAATGGAGAGGTCTCTTATTGGGCACTCTGTGTGAGTGCTATCATTCGCAGTGCCCATCTGGAGGAATCATGACCCTGGTGGTGATACCTGGTAGCGTTTTCTGGTGACCTTGTTTCTGTGGAACCTGGATGATATCACGTATTTGCATAAGTTTGAGTTATTATATATTGTGTGTATTAACCGTGTACCATCATTTAGTGCTGCACCACTTTATCTGGATTTACATGTATTATTGGAGGTTTCTCTTGGTTACCTTTTTCGGTGTATCAGCAGCTTATTAACGTTGTGTGTATATGTATATGTATATATATATATATATATATATATATATATATATATATATATATATATATATACACTTTCATTTCTGTTCTAAGGTAGCGCTCACTAAATACCCCTTACTAATAGCTTTTAAATGTATTGAATGGGTAACTTATCCACCCACATTATGCACTGGAAAGTTTGATACCAGATATCATCCCTATAATGCCAAATACCCTACTTGGTTTCTATTTGTCCTGCAGGGACCTCTGTGCGGCTATGTAGTGCCCCTTAGTTTTCTTTCTCCCACTACTGTAAATGATACACCTGTGAGTGAGCAGTTGTTAGTACAGTTGTACTGGTATTAGTTTACTGTTTATCATACCTTAATTTTGTTCTTTTTTTTTTTCTTTCGTGTTATTGTATTCTTTGGGCCTGGGTATGTCTAAAAGGCCCTGTATTGCGATTCAAATTAGCTTGTGCTTCAATAATAAGTTAAGAAAAAGTCTATTAAAAAACAAAAATATTTTTTCGTTTTTGGAGAGATAGGGGGTGGTTTGGAGTCTCTATTGGGTTTTTATTGCTGTCTGTGTTCCTATGATAGCGATTCAAGCTCTGTATATTCACTTTGTGAATATTGTCACTGGGTCTGTAAATTGGGGTGAATGCAAAATTTTGAGTTGTCATTAGAACAAGAATGAGGAATGTAGTGGAACCTTCCAATGGGGACACTTACTCTGGCGACCGCTGCCTTAAAGAAGATTTACCCCTCTTTGGATGTATTTACTCTCATTCCCTATTGGGTCTGCAGGATAGGAAGTAGACTGTTTCAGATGGGACACATAGGGCAAAAAAGCTACAGTGGTTTTTACCATTCTATTTTCTATATTATTGGGCAATTTCACTTCTTCACAAAGAATGGAAAGGTGCGCTAATTCCAGACATCCTGGCCACCCCTCTGGACCCTGCTGCACATATCAGCAGTAATGCTCTGTGCTGTCAGTGTAGCGGTCCCTACACTGCAATACACAGCCCTGGAGTGAATACCCATCATATTGCTCTCGATGGCAAGCTGTTGTTGGTCAACTCACTCAATAAGTGTTTGCCATTGAGATCTGATCAATGAGAAGCACATCTGAGGCTTCTTTTGGTATTGATTCCCAGAAGGAAGAAGTGCTTTCCATTGGTCAGCACGATCATGCTAACCAATGAGTACTTGCTTTTATAAGCTTTATAAAAGATACCCACTCCCAAGCTGTGTATTGCAGTATACTGGTTTTGAGATTCTCCCTTGCTTTTCAGCCTTCCTTAACCAGGATTGTGTGGAACCCAATGGTCTCTCCATAGGTTGCTAGGTGTGCCTTGAACAATGAGCAATATCTGACTCCTAAATATATTATTGCTGTCACCAATGATCTTTTTAGCTGTCTGTAAGGACAGGATTCTCCCCACTGACCACCAGTATATTGGAGCATTCTTCCCACTGACCACCACTGTAAGGGGGCATTTTTCCCATGGACTACCAAGGTAAGGGGGCATTCTTCCCACTGACTACCATTGTGGGGGTATTCTTCCCACTGACCGCCAATGTAAGCAAGCATTCTTCCCACTGTCCACTGTGCTAATTCTTTGTGAGCTGTAGATATTGTACGTATTGCCGGGGGTTTTCTATGACCTGAAAGTTCTTTCAAGGATTTCTCTATGGTAAATAGGTGGAGAAAAATTGCTGTAGTGGCTATCTGCATGTGAGGAAGTGTAATTAGAATTCAGAAAACCCCGTCCAAGGGTTGTAGTTCAACCTTTTGGGTAAAAGTCATGGTCTCATGTTCAGGTTGGGCCTAGTATCAGACGACAGTCTCCAAGGGCAAAGGGATTGATTTGAAGACAAAAGTTTTTGGTAGACACCACAAGGTGCTGCACTTGATCACCAATGTTATCTCAGAAACGTAGGCCCGGTTAGGTTTACTTTTTTGCGGTAGTAAACATATTAAAAAAAAAATAGCTGGGCCCCCTGCAGGTTAACGGCATAATCAGCTATTATACACCACAGACTAGCACATAATGACTGACTTACCTTTGACACCGTGCCCTTAGTGCTGTGCTGTCACTGCTGCAGGCACTTCAATCTTTACCTGGTCTTCCTTCTGGGTTTGCACTCTCTGGCCATTTGAATGGCCGGACCACAATGATGTCACCAGGGTTAGACCCAGTGCTTTTAGTAATTAGCACTCAGTAACAGACATGGTCGGACATGTCCCCTCTCTTTCTCTGGAATACAAATCTAAGTTGACACACATTTTTAGGACCCAGTGCTAGCACTGCTTCTCGATGTTGGGCATGCAGCCTCCAGATTTGGACAGATGACACAGCAATTTCTCACCCTCAGGTCACCACAGTATCCTGTAGAAAATGTAGGGGTCATCGGGAGGAATTGGTGGGAGTAGGTGGGGGCAAGAAAGCTTGCATTTTGTAACCGGTTCTGGAAAATGTTTCTGCTTCAGAGTGGTGTATGGCCATTTTAAAAATATTTGTGTAAGCGACAGACTTGCAATTAAAGTAGATGTTCTCCCCTCCTTCCTCCCCAGTAAAACTGAGCTCAACTATGCAATTATAATATGAAAAGCAGTTAAAATAGTAGGAACCATAACTACTTTTGCTTAGTTTTAGAAATGATCTTTGTTACTGTTTTTACAAGGTTAAAAAGTTCTGTCGTGTGACCGTACATCTCCTCTTCCTGATAGTGGGAGGCAGGGTTACAGGACAATGTGCAGGCGCATGTTGTGCCTGGGTTCCATAGTCTGCTCAGCTTGAGGCAAGATGCTTGAGCAGGGGGTATGTTCAGTAGGCAGACTGTGATTGGAAGGGGTGTGTGCAAGAGGCAGACTGTAATTGGAGAGGGTGTGTGCAAGAGGCAGACTGTGATTGGAGGGGGTGTGTGCAAGAGGCAGACTGTGATTGGAGGGGGTGTGTGCAAGAGGCAGACTGTAACTGGAGGGGGTGTGTGCAAGAGGCAGACTGTAATTGGAGGGGGTGTGTGCAAGAGGCAGACTGTAATTGGAGGGGGTGTGTGCAAGAGGCAGGCTGTTGTTGGTGGGGGTGTGTGGATGCCGAACAAACTACCCAATTCAGGCATGCAGGGTGTCGGCACAATGTCCTGTACCTCTGAATGGCCAGCCAAAGGATGAAAACTGACTCATGCAGGCACAGATGGGCTTCTGTGCTTTGTGTGGTCAGTTTATTACAAGAAAGCAAGATGACTGGCAGGATCAACCGGGTACTTCATATGCAAAATGTACATGAAAATGATACACTGTGATTTATAAAATACACATATGGAAACACAGACATAGAAGAAAAATAAATATTTATGGTAACACACACTTTTAAGTTGCCTCTTTCTTTTAGGTTTTGCAGTCTTCATGATCATATACGTAATCCAGCATTTCCAGAAAGGGGGTGCGCGCGCGCCACCCATTGTTTGCTGTCATCAGCTAAAGCACAAGTCAGTCAGCAGGTCCCAGCCAATGTTGTATGGATGGAACCTGCTGGTCAACTTAGTGAATGACAGTACAGAGTCCTGTGTTTACTGAAAACACAGGGCTCTGTACAAGGGAGCAGTGATGTGTCTGTTTTTTTATCTAGTCAACACACATCTAGTGAAAACAGCACATGTTATACACATTACACATTGTTGGACACACAGTTAACCCTTTGATTGCCCCTAGATGTTAACCCCTTCTCAGCCAGTGTCATTAGTTCTGTATTAGTGACACTGTATTAATGTCACTGGTGATATCCGTAGTAGTTAGTTCCCACTATAAGTCACTGATCACCGCCATTCTTTGTATAAAATAAATAAAAAAATCAGGATATGCTGTATACCATAGTTTGTAGACGCTATAACTTTCATACAAACCAATTAATATACACTTATTGGGATTTTTTTTTTTTTTTACTAAAGACATGTAGAAGAATACATTTTGGCATAAATCTATGAAGAAATTAAATTTTTTTATTAGATATGTTTTATAGCAGAAAGTAAAAAATATTATTTTTCCAAACTTTATAGTCTTTTTTTCATTTATATAATAAAAAACTAAAAATCCCAGTGGTGTTTAAATACCACCAAAAGAAAGCTCTATTTGTGTGAAAAAAATTATATAAATTTTGTTTGCATACAGTGTTGCATTATCGTGCAATTTCCCGTTAAAGTAGCGCAGTGCCGAATAGAAACAAAAATGTTCTGATCATGAAGGGGGTAAAATCTTCTGGAGCTTTAGTGGTTAATAACAACCTCTAGGTTTCTAATTTGTGCCATATGAGTTCTGGCACAGATGGTTTTACAGCTATAAAAGACCTGGCACAGTTTTTTCTAGAGCATGGGTCTCTAAACTATCTAAACAAAGGGCCAGTTTACTATGCTTCAGACTTTCAAGGGGCTGGGCTGTGGCCAGTGGAAGTAGAAAAAGTCCCATCTGTGTTATAAGGGGAAATATTAGTGCTCCATCATTGGTGTCAGTGGAAGGAATAGTGCTCCATCATTGGTGTCAGTGGGGAATAATAGTGCTCCATCATTGGTGTCAGTGGGGAGGAATAGTATCCTATCATGGGTGTCAGTGGGGAGGAATAGTATCCTATCATGGGTGTCAGTGGCGAGGAATAGTATCCTATCATGGGTGACAGTGGGGAGGAATAATGCCCCATCATTGGTATAAGTTGAAGGAATAGTGCCCCATCATTGGTATCAGTGGGAGGAATAGTGCCCCATCATTGGTGTCAGCGGGAGAAATAGTGCTCCATCATTGGTGTCAGTGGGAGGAATAGTGCCCCATCATTGGTGTTAGTGGGGAGGAATAGTGCCCCATCATTGGTGTCAGTGGGGAGGAATAGTGCCCCATCATTGGTGTCAGTGGGGAGGAATATTGCCCCATCTTTGGTGTCAGTGGGAGGAATAGTGCCCCATCATTGGTATCAGTGGGAGGAATAGTGCCCCATCATTGGTGATAGTGGGAGGAATACTGCCCCGTCATGGGTGTCAGTTGAAGGAATAGTGCCCCATCATTGGTATCAGTGGGAAGAATAGTGCCCCATCATTGGTATCAGTGGGAAGAATAGTGCCCCATCAATGGTGTCAGTGGGAGGAATAGTACCCCATCATTGGTGTCAGTAGGAGGAATAGTGCCCCGAGGGCCAGATAAAAGAATCCAAAGGTCCGCATTCAGCTCCAGGGCCACAGTTTGGAGACCGCTGTTCTAGAGTAACAAACCATGCAAGGACCTTTTGGAGTATGTGCTAGATCAGACAGGATGTCCCTGGAAGGCGCTGGTAAGGTAGCCCTCCCAGGGGGCAGCTGTGTGGCCCTGGCTATGTCACCATCACCCATTGAATACTAGAAAAGGGGGCGGAATAAAAAAAAATCTCTGCACAAATTAGTTAATGATGGTTCGGGATGTGCATGCAACATAAAATATTGTATTTGAAGGTGGTAAAGGTCTGCTTAATAGTAGATGATGGGGTGGACGTGAGAACAGAACAAGGTGTTTGAGCATTTTGCTTCTAATTTGGCTTTAGTATTTGTGAGGTTATCTTGTCCCACATACAGGCTCCAGTTCCCACGCACGGCTGTTATTTCAAGCTACAGTTCCGTTTATTGTGTCATCTGAACGTCTTTTTTTTCCTTACACGTCAGAGACAAAAATATGTAAAAGTGTCTGTTAATGATCATGGCAGAAGATGTGAGATGTGTGGTTAAAGGAAACGTGATGCGGAAGATACACATAGTTAGCCATTGCTGTCCTGATAAAAATGCTAGTTGCCTGGCTGTCGTGATGATTCTTTTTGTCTTCATGCTTTGAATCACTGACTTGAAACTTTGATTTTCCTTTGATTTGCTCAGTAAATTTGCAATATTTCTAAGTACCCGTGCAGTGAGAAGGCCTGTCTGACTTTGTAAATTAAATAGGAGACCTTGTCATCAACGTGAAAAAAAAAAATATAAGTAAAGCACAGAAAGATCAATTATTTTCCATAAACAAGTTTTTTTCACTTGCAATGTGCCTTTGAACTTGCTAGAAAATTGTACTTCTTCAGAAGTCCGTTTCCCCCTCCCACCTTGTACATCATAGCCCTCTCCTGTCATGGCAGTGACTTAGGCTGGCCATACATTATACAATTATTCCTGAGATGTTTGCTTTAGATTTACCAAAAACCGTGTAATGTGAGGTCAAACCTAAACAACACTTTCAATTGTATCTAATTCGCTGGCCCTTGCTCTACATAGTGGAAGGTAAATCTAAAGGAAATTGAGCAGAAATTGGTCAGAAAACTGTAGGAAAATATTATAGTGTATGGACAGCCTAAATACACTCTATGCTGGCCCAGCTCCACTGCCCCTCCTTGCACCTTCCTTTGTAACCTTGTATATCCACTTCAGCTCCGTAAGGTTTTACCATCTTCATGACCATTTTTTGCTATTTAGCATTGCTCTACTTTTAACTGCTAAACCGCGGTCATTCCATTCTGTACACAAACGATATTTATGTAATTTTTCCCCACACAAATAGAGATTTCTTTTGGTGGTGGACTACTGTAACTCCCTCCTCACTGGCCTACCTCATCGGAGGCTATCCCCACTCCAGTGCATCATGAATGCTGCTGTCAAACTCATTTTCCTTATTAACCGCTCTGTATCTGCCAACCCTCTCTGCCAATCCCTTCACTGGTTTCCAATTGCCCAACGGATAAAATTCAAAACACTAACACTGACGTATAAAGCCGTTAATAACATTGCCCCTAATTACATCACCGATCTTATCTCTAAATACCACCCAAACCGTACTCTCCGCTCCTCGCAAGACCTCCTACTCTCTAGCTCCCTTGTCTCCTCCTCCCATGCTTGTCTCCAGGATTTCTCAAGGGCTTCACCCATCCTCTGGAACTTCCTACCCCAAGCTATTGCCTACTCTGCTCACTTTTAGGCGCACTCTGAAAACTCAACTCTTCAGGGAAGCCTACCCCAACCCCAGCTAATACTGGAATCCCCTTATCCTCCTACCACTCCATCCCCCACAGCTAATTACCTCTTGTACCACTATCCCCGCCCTCCTAGATTGTAAGCTCCAAGGATCAGGGCCCTCCTATCCCTCTTGTATTGAACTGTATTGTTGCTGTATTGTCTCCCTTTATATTGTAAAGCGCTGAGCAAACTGTCGGTGCTATATAAGTCCTGTATAATAATAATAATTTGATCACCACTGGGTTTTTTATTTTATAATCACAAAAAAGACCTAAAATTTTGAAAAAAAAAATATTTTTTACTTTCTGCTATAAGGGCCGGTTCACACCATAGAAACGTAGTCCAGATGCGGTCCGAATT